>NC_133512.1:3670000-3870000 GCF_049354715.1 Callithrix jacchus
ATGGAAGAGACTGCCCCAAGACTTCTAAAGTGCCTTCAAGGCCTTTTTCCCAGTGCCTTAGATGTTAACGCTTGACTTCATTTAGGTCAGCCTAATCTCCCTTGCAAATGGTTGCTCCACAGTCTGCTTGAATTTCGCTCCTGAAAATGATTTTCTTTCTGTGCTACATGGCTTGTGTATTAGTCCATTTCCATGTTGCTGACAAAGACATAATAGAGACTGGTCTTTCAGGTCATTTGTTTATACAGGAAAAAGGATTTAATGGACTTACAGCTCCACATGGCTGGGGAGGCCTCACAATCATGTGGGAAGGCAAGGAGGAGCAAGTCATGTCTTATATGGATGGTAGCAGGCAAAGACAGAGGGAACCCCTCTTTATAAAATGATCAGCTCTTGTGAGATTTATTCACTATCACGAGAACAGCACAGGAAAGACTTCCCCCCAAGATTCAATTACCTCACACTGGGTCTCTCCTACAACACATGGGAATTCAAGGTGAGATTTGGATGAGGACGCAGCCTAACCATATCAGCCAATGTGCAAATTTTCCAAACTTTTACACTCTGCGTCCCTTTTAAATATAAGTCCCAGTTTCAGGTCATTTGTTTGCTCACACATATAAGCATTTGCTGTTTGAAGCAACTAGGCCACTTCTTGAATACTTTGCTGCTTAGAAATTTCTACTGCCAGATACCCTATGTCATCACTCTTAAGTTCAAACTTCTGTAGGGGCTTAGGGCATGGACAGAATGCAGCCAAGCTCTTCACTAAAGCGTAACATGGGTGACTTTACTCCAGTTCCAAATAACTTCATTTCCATCAGAGATTTCACCACCCTGGACTTCAGTATCTCTATCAGCATTTTGGTCACACCCATTTAGCCAGTCTGCAGGCTGCAACCTTTCCTTCATCTTTCTGTCTTCTTCTCAAACCTCCACGTTCTTCTAATCTCTGCCCATTACCCAGTTCCAAAGCTGCATCCACATCTTTAGATGTCTTTATACTAATGCCCCACTCCTCAGTACTAATTTTGTGTTAGGCCATTCTTGCATTGCTATAAAAAAACTATTTGGGGCTGGCTAATTTATAGAGAAATAAGATTTAATCAGCTCATGGTTCTGCAGGCTTTACAGGAAGCATGGTGCTGGCAACTGCTTTTGGGGAGGCCTCAGGGAGCTTACAATCATGGTGAAAAGTGAAGGTGGAATCAATGTGTCACATGGTCAGAGCAGGAGCAAGCAGGGTGTGTAAGGGGGGCGGTACCATACTCTTTTAAACAACCAGATCTTACATGAACTACGAGGACAAGAACTCACTCATCAGCAAGGGGATAGGGCTAAGACATTCATGAGGGAGCCACCTCCCACCAGGCCCCATCTCCAACACTGGGGTTACGTTTTAACATGAGATTTGGAGGGGGCAGACATCCAAACCACATAGAGATGAATGGCAAGACAGCGGGACTAGGTGGGGCAAGCCAGGAACAGGCTTCAGAAACAGCCTAGGCAGAAAGCAGGAAGACGAGGTGGCAGGAAGCAGTGGAGAACAAAGCAGGCTCCTCATCATTCAGCTTCCCCTGAGTGCAGCAAAGGGGCCTTGTTGTCAGCCCCCAACTGATCGCAGGTAACTAAAGTTATAACAACTCACACCTGTCAGGGCCAGGGTGCGTCAGAGCTGGCCAGAGCCCTAGTGATACACAGTCTTCTTTTTAAAGAGGAGAAGGCAGAGGCCCAGAGAAGTGAGTAAATTTCCCAACAAGCGGAGAGTTGAGACTCGAATCCTGGCTTCCCACCCGAGTCCATTGCTCTTGGAACTAGAGGATGGTCCCCACCCCATCAGCTACAGGGAGCCGTGGCACGCTGGCCACCACCGGCCCAGTGATGTAGAAAAGTTTCAGTGCTTATCTATCTGTGGCTCCCTTTGCTCAGATGTCATGTAGAAACAATGATACTGCCTGTCAGGATCTTCCTGTAATAATTAAATTACTTAATATTTTATAACATGGTGTCGTATTTGAGCTCACGTTACCCTAAGAGTCACCCTACCAGCAGGCTGCTGGAAGGAATTCAAAGATTCCTGGGTAGAGATCTGATGAAAATGGGCACTGGTTAAAAAAAAGGGAGAGAGAATTTGGGGGTGGGGGTGTAATTGATGTTGTCCCCAGGTCCCACCCCCAGAATTGTGCAAGGGCCACAACAGTCAGAAATGGATTGCTTCATGGGAAGTTAAATGAAACCTCAGTGAAACCATGGGACCATCTCGTCTTATTGCTTAAAGCCAATGAAAGCTGAAAGGGATGGATCTATGCAGCTTCTGTGTAACATGTTTTGAGGACCCCAGGAATTGCGTATTATGGAGGAAGGGAGTAAGGAGAGAAGAATTTAAACTGAGCCGAGAACAGGCAAATTATCCCTGCGTGAGCAACTAACAGGAAACCCCGGGTCCCATGTGAAGTACCAAGTGACAGGACCCCAGCAGGCATATCAGTTCCCTTTCCCCTTTCTGGACTTACTACTGCACCAAGGCTAAGCAGACCGTTGGTCCTCCCTTTTTCTCTGTTCTTCCGACTCCCACTACCTCTGCTTGTTCAGCAACAGATATAGTTTTCAAGGACCCTGCTCCTGGGAACTACTTCCTCTATCATCTCCCTCATCTCGCCTGAAGCACTCTACCTAACCATCACTTTAACTGCCTGCTTCTACCACTGACAGTGACAACCAGGAACGCTCTGTCTTCATCCCTGTGGCATTATCGCTCCAAAACAATAGTAGACGCTCTTTGCATATTTATTGGATGAATGAATGAATGAATGAATGAATGAATGAATGCGTGGAACTCTTCCTGACAAGGAAATTCAGGTCCTTGTCCCACACAGAAGTAATCAAAGGTCAAAGTGACCACATTGAGCAAGTTCCTGAGTCCTTGCGAGTGGAAACAGAGACCCTGGAGCAACACTGATCTTTCTTGGAAGCTTATTAAAAATACAGACTTTCAGGCTGAATCGAAACGTGCATTTTAACAAGATCCCAGATGATTGCCACACATTGAAGGTTGAGAAGCACTGTTCTAAGAGGTAACAATCTCCAGAGAGCTTAGCTGCTTCCAGCACCCTACCTCAAGGGCCTGATTCAAGCAGTGAGACGGAAGACTGCAAATGCAGGCAGATCACCACGGCCTCTGGCCCTGCAGCTCCATCATCAGTCTACCCTTCACCCTGGATTAGCCTAGAGATTCCCCAAGCTTGAGGCAAGGAATCGAGCGCTCCCTGAGAAGGTATCAAGCCCCAGTGCCTCCTGGGGGCCTCCAGCTGTGTGGAGTCAGGCTCTTGGCAGCACCCGGCTGCTACTGTTAGGAGAGAATGAGGAACTGCGGGGACAGTGGCACCGTATGTGCCGACTGAAAGGCAAGGGTCCTATCTGCATTTGGAATGACAGACCCAATTCTATTTGGGAAAGAAGCACAATGGCCCTTTATTATAGGATTTCAATGGCAGGAACCAGCCAAATGGACCAGGAAATGATTAAGAGACAAAAGCCAAGGCACTGTGTGTGAACCCTGCTTAGCCCTGCCCTGAAAGCCCCATTATAATGGCCCCTGTTCCTGTAGCCCCTCCTGAGCCCCACCCCCCTCCTCAGAAACACCGTGGCTCCTTGGACACACTGCAAGGACTATTTGTCTCTCCTCAAGGAAAAGGGTGTAAAGCTACAGCAAACTTTGCCAGGAACTTGGAGGGATGGTGGGGCAGGGAGAGATGAAGGGGCAAAAGACAGGTGATGACAGTCTGATGACAGGCCACAAGCAGATCAGGGAAGGGCACAGGCAACAGAGTTTGTGAATGTTGTACCGCCACTTGAAGGAGAGGAGAGAAAGAACAGCACAGGGAAACATCACCACTGTCCCACACCGTGGGGCAGGATGCCAGGAAGCCCAGGATCGAAACCCTCACCCCACATGCTGACTGTGGGGTCTATCTTTAGCCCAAGATCAAAACCCTTACCCCACATCCTGACTGTGTGACTTAGGCATTTCGCTTACGCTTTCTGGATCTCATTTTCCTGGTTTGCCACATGCCGATGCTGGTATTAGCCGTATGCGGTGATATGCCAACGAAATTAACTGAAATCAAGCATAGGAAAGTGCTTAGCCATGTTCTTGACACATAAACTGTGAATTCTAGTTCAGTTTTTAAGCAATCTAGAAATTGCTTCCTTTTGCCTGTCAACTAGTACATACCGCACGGCCCCAGCCCTGCCCATGTCACCCCCTGAGACAGCTTAAGGCATGATTCCTCTCCACACATTAGAGGTTGGTGCAAAAGCTATTGCTGTTTTTGCCATTACTTTTAGTACAACCTAATATTTGTATTTAAGTGGTGATTTCAAAAGAGTCAATGGCTTCTGATTCAAAAGCAAGACTCTCTAATCATGGAAATGGTATCAGGAGGTCTGAGAAGGACTGAGGCTGATACCTCTTGAGTCAGGATCTCTGCAGGACCACTTCCCTACTCAACGTCTGTCTGAGACCTTTGAATATGATCTCATTCCAGCATTCATTGAGCAAGGTTAGAGAGAAATGCTCTGACAGCAGAAAAAGACTTGGAATGCCGGGGACTCCACTGCAGTGAGGGTCAGTGGGTGGCAGGAGTCACTGGGGAATCAGGCCTGGGAGACTCAGGGCTCCAGGTCAAATGGCAGAGCCTATGAGTCCCCCAGACAGACACACAGCCTGGGCCTGCCCCCGAGTCCTGGCCGGTAGACACCCATACCCACTGCTCTGAAGGAGCTGGGAAGTTAGAAGCTCTATGCTTGGTTCATGAACCACAAGATGGGACCACATTTTGGCAATCATTCTGATAGCCAAAAAGATCTGGATCTCAGAAGGGACAGTGGGGATGCTTCACCTCCCGGGTTCAACAATTCTCCTGCCTCAGCCTCCTGAGTAGGTGGGATTACAGGCACCCACCACCATGCCTGGATAATTTTTTGTATTTTAGTAGAGACAGGGTTTCACCATGTTGGCCAGGCTGATCTCAAACTCCTGACCTCAGGTGATCCACCCACCTCAGCCTCCCAAAGTGCTGGGATTACAGGCATGAGCTACCATGCCCAGCCAAGAAGGCAGACTTCTAAACCCAGAAATTCTGATGCAATAACATATAGGAAAGAGCCCAGAAATTTGCAAAACCGTTTCAACTCCCCAAGCAATTGTGAGACACAGCCAAATTTGGAAAATATTGATCTACACCAAACAATACAACTATCCAAATATGAAAAATGATTTCACAAAAGGCAGCTAAGAGTGTGTGTCCAATTTTGTAAATATATATGCAATGTGCTTTGTGGTAAATAATAAATGTATAACTGTGATTCTGTAAACACACACTCACGCATGTGCATGTATCTGCATTGTAGGATGATGGAGGTTTCTCTTCTTTATTTCTTTCTCAGTTGACTTTCTGTAATAAACATGTATTCTGTTCATAATGAAAATATGGTTTTGTGAGTGCTGGGAAGCAGATTATGACATATTTGGACCCCCAGAGTGGCTTAACTCAGACTCAGTGTGTGGGTCTCCTAGATACGCAATGCCTCCCAGAGAGGCGTGCTGTCCCCTTCCTTTCATCTGGAGAGCATTCGTCTGTGTTCATTTCAATACACTCTCCATTCTGACTAGCGGATTGCATGGCTGGCTTTTGTAAATGAACACTCATTTCACTCGATTAAATTAACACGTTGACTTGTTTTCCCCACAGGAGTTAAGGAGAAGGTTAGGGCTGGGGAGCTGGGCATGCATTCAGGATAGGGCTCTAGTCAGCAAGAAATGAAAGAACTCAGCAAAGAAACTGAACTTGATATCAACATGTTGGGGAGGAGGAGCCGCTGGGGGAGGCTCCCCTGTACTGCAGGTGGGCCTGTGCCTGGTGCCAGGGCTCTCACTGGGGACCACGGACCCCTCTCAAGCCAGAGCCCCACTATGCCAGGGCTGAGTTGGCTGTTGCTCTCCCTGGAGCAGGAGGGGAGAAGATCTGATCTGTGCTCTCTAGAGGTGTATGACCTTGGGTGCCCAGCTGAGAGGCTTCCCGGCTCCATTTTTCACCTGCAAATGAGAACAGCAAAGCCCACCTATAGGCATAGTGCTGATGGTGTCTTAAAGATATGGTGCCTGACACACATAGGGCCCCCAGTTAACACCCCTCCCCAGCCTTTGAGATGGACTCAAGCAGTGGAGGCCATGGGTGTGAAATCGGAGGTAGCAGGCACCAGGGGCTCCCAGGCAGAGTCTGTGAGCAGGAGGAGATGACAAAGCTCAGTGGGAGGAGAAAGGCTGCCTGGCCCCGTCTGGGTTCTGCACAACTGTCCTGAGGCCTGCACAACACACAGAGCTCTCTGAGAAGCCCAGAACTCTTCAGAGGCTCCAGCCCTTACCATGCTCCTCTGCTCCACCCCTACCACCCTGAAGACAGGGGTGACCTTGGGCCCGCTTGTCCCTGATGAGTGTCTGACAAGTCACTCTGGTCTAGAGAAACAGGCAGATGGAGGCCTTGGAGCAGCAGGCTTGGCCCCGAGTCCTCACTTCACCACTTACAAGATGAGCAAGAGATTGCAGAGCTGCATACTCAGTCTCTCCCTTTGTGAAATAAGGCTAAATAATACCTTCTTCCAGAGGCTGTGATGTCCCTGGCACAGGGCACAAAGCAGATTTAGACAAAATGTTTCCCTCCCCACTCCTTTACTGGCAGGAAGGAAATTCCCATGTATTTAATTCTGGTGAAGTCTTCAGAGCATGAAATCATGTTTTTCTTACTTATTTCTGAGAGGTGGGCACTCTTCTCTACATAACCATGACATTTATGAACACTTACCTGGCCAAGCCCTGTCCTTGTAAGGAGCCCCCAGCTCAGGTGCCCAGGGTCCAAGGCCACTACCCAGGCAGCCTCTGCCATGAGCTGCCTCTCAGAATATGGGAGGTAAGGGTTCTTACGTTTTCCTCCTCAAAACACACATACCCATCCACCCTCCCCTACTCACGGCATTTGGTTCTGGGGTCTGTTTGGTATTGGTGACCTTCAGAAATGCCACTGGTGTCATTAAATGCATTAGATGACAAAGAGCACAACTACTTGCTGGGTTAAAATTCCTGAATAGCCCTTTCGGCTGGAACCACCACCTTCCAGTAATTCTCCAAAATGACGAACACAAAGGGAAAGCGGAGAGGCCCCCGATGTGTGTTCTCTAGGCCTTTTAGAAAACATGGAGTTGTTCATTTGGTCATGTATGTGGGATTCTGTAAGAAAGGTGATATTGTAGACACCAAGGGGATGGGTACTGTTTAAAAGGAAGCCCCGCAAGTGTTACCATGGCAAACTGGAAGAGCCTACGGTGTTACCCAGCATGCTGTTGGCATTGTTGTAAACACGCAAGTTAGGGCAAGATTCTTGCCAAGAGAATTAATGTGTGTATTGAGCATATTAAGCACTCTAAGAGCTGAGATCGCTTCCTGAAACACGTGAAGGAAAATGATCAGAAAAAGAAAGAGTCGAAGAGAAAGGTACCTGGGTTGGACTGAAGCACCAGCCTGCACCACCTAGAGAAGCACACTGTGTAAGGACCCAAGAAGGAGCCTGAGCTGCTGGAACCTCTTTCCTATGAGTTCATGGCATAATAGGTGTGAAAAAAATAAAAGACCTCTGGACTGTCAAAAAATAAAGTAAAATACAAGCCTTGACTATTCTGGACAAACTTGTGAGGTGAACGCAGACTTCAGTGCTCTTCCACCTTCCTCCTTAAACAGTAACCATCGTAATTTTAGAACCAACTTTTATAAAGCAATTTCTTTCACGCATTGTCCTTTCATTCCCATAACCATTGTGTGAGATCCAGGCTTTTGGTCCCTGTTTGATTCATAAACAGCCTGGAACAGTGTTCAAAGTTAGGACAGTGGAAAGTAAAGGATAAGTTCACATGTGCTGAGTTCTTCTAAAGAGAAGGCAGCAGCATCTTCATTTTACTGATGAGGATTTGGAGGCTCAGAACCACAAAGGAAACCACTCAAACCTGGAAGCAGAAATGTCCCTTCGATGGACATTGAACCCTCAGTGGTTCAGTCTCAAAACTCATGTTCTTTCCAATACTTTCATTGATTCAGCCAACAGTGCTGACCCTCACAGGCTCTAGACACTGTTCTGGGTGCTGGAAAGACAGAGCTGAGCTAAGTAGATGGGCGCCCCACCTCCTCTGGACAGTGGGAGAGCTCCTTCAGGCAGGTGAACAGGAGGGACTCAAATCCATGGATTTGTTTAACCATGTGCAATTGATTATTTATCTCCTTTTTTGCCAATGTATGCTGCTATTGCTGGAGTCTGGTTGGCGTGACCATCAGGACTGCCAACCTACAGGATGAGAAGGTGGGTAGTGAAGGAGGGCTCTGGTGCCATGGCGCCTAGTGGGGATTACTGTTGACAAGAAATTGCTTCAGTGCCCAGCATGGGGCCACAGACTTGATAAGATGTACCAGGCTTCAGGCCTCTTGCCCAGGATTTTGGAGATAGCCTCACAGTGTCATCCTCAAAGCATTTGGCACAGTTCCAAATTTACATTTTTGGGGGCGATTAATTGATTAATATATTTCCTCTACTATTCTGTAAGCTCCACATGGGTAAGAACCATGTCATCTACTTTGCTCAGCTCTGTCTGTCCAGCACCCAGAACAGTGTCTTCCTATAAGAAAACCAGTCACTGGATCAAGAACCCATTCTACCCCAGCATGACCTCATATTAAGTAATTACATCCACATTATTTCCCTTCCCAAATCAGGTCACATTCTGAGGTACTAGAGTCAGGCTTTCAACGTATCTTTCTGGGGGACACAATTCAAACTATAACAACAATGTATATCACCCTGTGTTTATAAGGTGATATCCTGACGGGATCCCAGAACAGAAAAAGGGCATTAGGAAAAAAACTAAGTAAATCTTTTAAAAACGATGAACTTTAGTCAATAACAGTGGCTCAAAGCCTTGATTCATTCATTGTGACAAATATACTAAAGTAAGATGTTAATCACAAGGGGAAGCAGGTGTGGGACATGTGAGAAAGCTGTGTGCTGGCTTCACAATGCTTTCATAAATCTAGGACTTTTCTAAAATGAAAAGTATTTTAAGTACTTCAGTGTGAGAGTTCTAGGAAGCAGCAGATTTTCTGGTACTGATCTCTGCCACATTCTCAGCAGCTCAGCAGTGTCTGAAGCAATGTATGGATCTGAGATACTGATAGACAGACTGATGGATAGATGAACGGACGGATGGATAGATAGATGGATCCAGGGATGCATGGACAGATGAATGGATGGATAGATGGATGGGAGGACAGATGGCGTATTAGTGCATTTTCATGCTGCTCATAAAGACATACCTGAGACACACCTGAGATTGGAAAGGAAAAAAAGGTTTAATTGGACTTACGGTTCCACATGGCTGGGAATGCCTCAGAATCATGGCCAGAGGCAAAAGGCACTTCTTACAGGGCAGTGGCAAGAGAAAATGAGAAAGAGGCAAAATCCCTGACAAACCCATCAGATCTCATGAGACTTGTTCACTATCACGAGAATAGCATAGGAAAGACCAGTCCCCATGATTCAATTGCCTCCCCCTAGGTCCCTCCCACAACAAGTGGGAATTCTGGGAGCTAAAATTCAAGTTGAGATTTAGGTGGGGACACAGCCAAACCATATCATTATGCCCTGGCCCCTCAAAATCTCATGTCTTCACATTTCAAAACCAACTGTGCCTTCCCAGCAGTCCCCCAAAGGCTGAACTCATTTCAGTATTAACCCAAAAGTCCACAGTCCAAAGTCTTATCTGAGACAAGGCACGTCCCTTCTGCCTACGAGCCTGTAAAATCAAAAGTAGGCATGTTACTTCCTAGATACAGTGGAGGTACAGGTATTGGGTAAATACAGTTGTTCTAATGGGAGAAATTGGCCAAAACAAAGGGGTTACAGGGCCCATGCCAGTCTGAAATCCAGCAGGGCAGTCAAATTTTAAGGCTCCAAAATGACCCCTTCGACTCCGGGTCTCACATCCAGGTTACACTGATGCAGGAGGTGGGTTTCCATGGTCTTTGGCAGCTCTGCCCTGTGGCTTTGCAGGGTGATGGCCCCCCTCCTGGCTGCTTTCATGGGCTGGCATTGAGGGTTTCTGGCTTTTCCAGGCACATGATGGAAGCTGTCAGTGGATCTACCATTTTGGAGTCTGGAGGATGGTGGCCCTCTTCTCACAGCTCCACTAGGCAGTGCCTCAGTAGGGACTGTGTTTGGACACTCTGACTTCATTTTTCCTTTCCACCTGCCCTAGCAGAGGTTCTCCATAGGGCCCCACCTCTGCAGCAAACCTTTGCCTGGGCATCCAGCCATTTCCATACATCTTCTGAAATCTAGGTGGAGGTTCCCAAAGCTCGGTTCTTGACTTATGTGCACCTGCAGGCTCAATACCATGTGGAAGCTCCCAAGCCCTGGGCCTTCTACCCTGTAAATCCATGGCCAGAGCTGTATATTGGCCCTTATCAACCACATCTGGAGTGGCTGGGACACAGGATACTGAGTCCCTAAGCTACACGCAGCACAGGAACCTTAGGCCTGGCCCACAAAACCACTTTTTCCTCCTGTGCCTCCAGGCCTGTAATGGGAGGTGCTGCTGTGGAAGTCTCTGTCATGGCCTGGAGCCATTTTTCCCATGGTCTTGGGGGCTAACATTAGGATCCTTGCTACTTTTGCAAATTTCTGCAGCTGGCTTGAATTTCTCCCCAGAAAATGGGTTTTTATTTTCTATTGCATAGTGAGGATGCAAATTTTCTAAACTTTTATGCTCTGCCTCCCTCATAAAACTGAATGCTTTTAACAACACCCGAGTCACATCTTGAATGCTTTGATGCTTCTGGTTTTTCCCCATCAGATACCGTAAATCATCTTTCTCAAGTTCAAAGTCCCACAAATCTCTAGGGCAGGGGCAGAATGCCACCAGTCTCTTTGCTAAAACACAACAAGAGTCACCTTTACTGTAATTCCCAGAAGTTTCCCATCTCCATGTGAGACCACCTCAGCCTGGACCTTATTGTCCACATCGCTATCAGCATTTTGAGCAAAGCCATTCAATAAAGTCTCTAGGAAGTTCCAACTTTTTCCACATTTTTCTATCTTCTTCTGAGGCCTCCAAATTGTTCCAACCTCTGCCTGTTACCTAGTTCCAAAGTTGCTTCCACATTTTTGGGTATTTTTTCAGCCACTCCCCACTCCTGGTACCTATGAAGAATGCATATGTGTAGGCTCTATACAAGACATTTTACCTCCATGAATCCTCATATCAATTGGTAACCCCATTTTACAGATAAGGAGCCTGTGACTCAGGAAGAAAAGCAACCTGCTCAGAGCACCCTACGAGCAGAATGTCAGAGCCAGGTTTCTCATTCCAGTCCGCCTGGTTCTGAAGCATGAGCTGTTCCACCACATGCTGCATCTTCATCACGCTCCACATCCCTTCCTGCCTGTGCCCTCACTGCTCATCCCGTTCAAGTTACGAATGAGAAAACTGAAGTTTAGAAAGGTGTAGTGACTTGCCAGTGTCAAACAGGGAAAAACCAGGTAATGAATTTTGAGATTGGGACTTTGAATTAATGTGTTTAAATCAAAACATGTTTATTAACCATCTTACCTATCAGCCATGTGTGCACAGAGAAAGGAAGAGAAAGAGAGAGAAAAAAAAAAACCAGCAGAAAGCCAAAAACCAAAAGCCTTAGGAGTTTGTGGGACATGGATCTGAGAACTTTAAATTTCCAGTAAAACACTGCCCGTGACAGGTTTTCACTTCCTTCTGCAGTTTTTTCCTCCCACACCACCTCACTCAGAATAGTGACCTACAAGAGAAAAGATCTCCGAACAGGTCATCTGTTTCCTGTCTCTAGTAGATGCTGAGACATTGAGAGTTTCATCATGTACTTACAAGAAGCCTAGACCCTATAGACCTGCTCTCTGTCTTCTTTGCCTGAAAAAGTTCAATGCATTTAAGAATGTTGGAGCCATCCCCACTGACATCCATCTCTATGATTTTAAAAAGGTCACAGCTGTGATTCGGGGGCTGAAATGCCACTGCAACCACTTACCGCCCCTTCTTGCTTGTGGCATTGACAAGGCTGGTATAAAATGGTGAAATTGTCCAAAAATATGAGGTTCTAACCACTGGAACTTGTACATGTTGTAAAGACAAAGAGTCTTTGTGGATGTGATTATATTAAGGATATTGACATGAGGAGGTTATCCTAGATTATCTGGGTGGCTCATAAATGAAATCACAAGTGTCCTTATAAGAGAACACAGTGGGAGATTACACATAGAGAAGAGGAGAAGGCGATGTGACCACAGAGACTGGAGTCAAGTAGCCACAAATCAAGGAATACTGGCTGTCACCAGAAGCTGGAAGAGGCAAGGGACAGATTCTCCCCAAAGCCTGCAGAGGGATCTCACTCTTATTGACACCTTGACTTCAGTCCAGTGATACTAATTTCATACTTCTGACCTACAGCCTGAGAGAATAAATTTTTGTTGGCCAAGCCACTTAGCTAGTGAAATTTGTTGCAAAATGCCTGAGAAGACTAATGCAGATTGTAAGAGATGCATTCCACTAAAGACTGAGCAAAACTCTGAAACAAATGTGAGTCTCCTGGCTGACAACTACATCACTGCAGAAATGAGGAATGGCCTGGTGATGCCCATGGGTACATCTATGAGGAAAAGGAAATCCATCAATGCTCTGGGTCTATCCAATGAAGGAGGAAGTTAGGGCTAAAAGAAACCAACGTGTAACCCAATGACCTCAGTTTTCAGGTGAGGAAAATGAGATCCCGGGAGATCGTTTCATTTGTCCAAGAGCGATTACCCAGTTCCTTACAATGAAGGCTGTTAGGACTCTGGACCCAGCCGGCAGGACTTCGTTACAAACACACGCACAAAATTAGGTCATAATGACAAGAAGACACTCGATGAAATTATGATTTTAAAACAGGAAAAACAAAGACAAGATTTGGGGAAAATACTATTAAAAGTAAGAGATTAGAATCAGAGCAAAAGTTAATGATATGTGCACACACCCTCCTCAGAGTCAACAGAATGTCTCTAATTAAGCTTCAAAAAAAAGAAGAAGAAGACTGACCTTGAGCTTCCCAGGAGCCAATGTGAAAGGCAAGCAGAATCAGTTACCTAATTGTCAGTATCAAAAGGAGAAAGCATGCCATTTCCTCAGGAGAAGCCAAGTGTTTTCTTGTATGAATTTTAAATGTCATTTCTCCTGTGAGAGTTTACTTAGTTAACACTAGGTAGTGTAACAGATGCCATAATATTTTTACTGTGTCTTGCAGTGGTCTTTGTTTGATGAAAGCCTCAGGAAAATAATTAAGACAATTCTGAAATGCTGTTTCTGGGAATGAATGGGATGATGGTGTGCCTGGAGAAGTGGATGACCTACTTATCCATTCAAGGACCTCCCACTGACATTTCCCTCCATTGGGCATTTGCTAAGGCCTGCATGGAAGTCAATCTGAATTTGTTCTCTCAGACAAGGGTCCAGCATACGGATATTCTTCCTCTGTTGAATGTAGAATCAGTCTTCCAGGTGGTATCATTGATATTCTTTCATAGAAATAAAGTCACCTATACAATAAGGAAAAACCATCTAACCTCCAGAAGATGTACCTGGATTAAAGGGGATTTTTTTTTTTTGAGGAAACAAGGTACCTCTGTAGAATAAGCTCAATAGGCACCAACATTGTGAAATGTCAGCCAATAGAAAAACACCATCTCAAGCTGTGATCACAGAAGTGTGAGGTTTAAAAACAGAGGAGATAAAGGCACGTTGTTCTGCCCTGTGCTGTCATCTGGATGTACCTGGAATATCGTAGTCAAACCCACAAGCCACACCTTAGGAAGGTGTCTGTATTAATTAGAATTCCTTCTGCTTTCCAGTGACTTAAATTCACTTAGGCAATCGCCATGCTCTATGGCCCATGCCTGTAATCCCAGCACTTTGGGAGGCTGAAGCAGGCAGATTACCTGAGGCCAGGAGTTCAAGACCAGCCTGGCCAACATGGCAAAACCCCGTCTCTACTAAAAGTACAAAAATTAGCCAGGCATGATGGTGCACATCTGTAAAGCCAGTTACTCAGGAGGCTGAGGCATGAGAATCAACAGAGATTGTAATGAGCCAAGGTCAGGCCACTGCACTCCAGCCTGAGTGATAGAGTGAGACTCTGCTCAAAAACAGAAATCACTTAGGCAATAAAATAGCATTTATTGATTCAAATAATTGGACAGTCTATAGTAGAATTGCCTTAGACCCAGCTGAATCTGGGGCTCAAGTGATGCTATCAGGGCTGTCTTGTGCCCTCCTTCCACCTCGTTCCCTCAGAATGTTGGCTTTACTCTCCGTGGCAGTCTCCCCACCCCACCTCCCGGTAGGCAAGAAAGCCATCGGCAGTCTCAAACTTAGACCCTTGACTTGTGATTGATCAAAGAAAAGGGCCTTTCTGCTTGCAGTGTCCACGGAGGGCATCTCATGGGAGGATTCTTATTGGCCTAGCTTAGTCCACGTGCCTACCTTCAGATCGTTTATTCATTTATTCAGTAAGCTTACATTTAATGTGTGTGGCATTGCTCTGGTGCTGAGGTGCAGCAGCGAAAACAATCACTCCTCTGCCTCCCGACGCTGAAGATTTTGAGATGCAATATGCCATGTGATGACATATGTGACAAAGAAGAAAAAGGTATGGTAAGGTGGTAAAATGTCATTGCAAAGGGGCTTTCCAGATAGGACAGCAGGACAGCGTCTCTGACGACATAGTAGGGGTATTTAAGCAAAGACCCGGAGGAAGTGAAAAAGTAAGCTCTGTGACTATCCGCATGCAGAGGAAGAGTAGTCCCGATTGAGGAAGCAGCAAGTGTGGAGGCTCTGAGGTTGGAAGCTGCTCACTCATCCTGCTTAGGAAACGGCTGCCTCTACGGTCAAGAACAAAGAAGGGCGTAGCAGCAGATGAGACTGGGACTTGGGGTTGGCTATCTTATAGAGCCCTGTAGACTATCGTAGGGATTTTTTACTTTGCCCTAAGTAACACGGGACACTGTGGGAGGGTGGCCAGCAGGACAGTGACGTGCTGATGCTCTAGAAACTTCTACACGATGTTGTGCAGAGCTTATATTGTAGGCGTATGAGTGTCCTCCAGCCAAACACAACCAGTCTGTAGTTTGGTTTTATTGATTTGTTGCAAAAAGAAGAAGTGGGAGGTGTCTCTGTTTTAAAAAATGGGTGTAACTTACTGCAGGGTTTAAGGTTCTGTCAGGTGATTTGAGAGTGGGGATTAAGAAAGCGGGGCCTTGGGTGCCGTCAGGCTGATCCGTAGCGGTGTATCTGAATCACTCTTATTATGAAGGTGGGAAGAACAAAGTGAGACTGAAAATTTGATTGCTAAAGAAACAGGAATCACTCAGGCTAGGAAGACGTTTGGTCACTTTTGCATTTGGACAATGCTTTTGTCTTCATCCATCATAGCCACAGAGTGGCTTTGTCTGACGTGGATGTTCTGTGTGTGGGTGCCAGGCAGATCCCAGTTATCAGGGGCTGCTTTTCTCTTCTTCCGAGAACAAGGGAGTCTGCTACGGATGCAATTGTCACCAAGTATTTCAAGAGGTTTAAAGAGGTACGATTTGGAGCATATTTTGAAGCTAGAGGTGGAATTTGCTTATAAATTATGTGTAGACGGCAAGGAGTTCAAGGTGATTCTGGAGTTTTTTCAAGCGATGGAATGGAGTTGCTGCTTATCAAACTGTGGTAAATTATGAGAGGCATACATCAGGTGAGGTGGATACAGAGAGCTCAGTTTTATTTATTTACTTTTTTTTTGAGACAAAGTCTCGCTCTGTCACTCAGGCTGGAGTGCAGTGGCACCATCACAGCTCACTGCAGCCTAGAGCTCCTGTGCTCACGCAGTTCTCCCACCTCAGCCTCCCAAACAGCTGGGACTACAGGTGCACACCACCATGCCCAGTGGTGTATTGTTTGTAGAGACAGGACTCACCATGTTGCCCAGGCTGGTCTCAAACTCCTGGTTTCAAGTGATCCTTCCACCTCAGGCTCCTGAAGTTCTGGGATTACAGGTGTGAGCCACCACACTGGGCCAGAGAGCTCAGTTTTAAACACGCTAAATGTGAGATGCCTACGGGACAGCCATGGAGCAATAGTGAACAGGCAGGCTATATATATATAAATATATATGAATCTGTAGTTCAGGGGAGTGGTCCAGGCTAGAGAATACATAAGCAAGTTAGTGACATTTACATAATATTTAGAACCATGAGACTGGACATCACCCAAGGATTGAGAGTAGATAGAGAAAGAAAATGTGACTGGCCTGAGCCATGGGATACCTCATTTTTTAGCACCCAGCCCAGTGCCTGAGAAGGGACTATTGTGAGAGGCTAGCTTGAGTGGAGTGTCATCTCGTATCTGGCAAGAGGGTGGGGCAACATGATTGACAGGTCCCTCAAGCCCACATGGAAAGAGGTGCTTTCATAAAGCAAAGAACGTTAAGTCAAACAAGTAACATTTGTCTACTTTGATATCTAACGCAGAATCCCCGTCTTTTGGTTATCATTGAATTATTTGATGAATCAGCAATCTTCATCTGCTCATAAGCGGCATGCTTATATGCTTATGTAAGCTTCAGGACCCTTAGTAGGATTGGAATACTTGTCATCTCGGCCTTGAGAACACAAGACTCTTCTCACATATTAAAAAGTGATCTTATTTTTTGTGTGTAATCTTTCAAGAAGGAGCAGGTACTAAGTGATCAGTGTTTCAGAGAGTGACAACTCAGCTCAGTATAAGTCAGATGTTTTTAGCTGCAGACTTCTTCACAAGTGAAATGGGACTTCTCAAATATGTGAGTCCCTTATCCTCACAGACATAGAAGCCAAGGCTGGACACCCACTCAGAAGGGATGCTGTGGAAGGATTTCAAGCATCCTGGGCTGGACAAGGTTATCCAGAGTGATACAACGAGTGTGTGAGACTGTGAGGGCAGAGATTTGAGCTCATGTCCTCAGTTGCTGACTGGATGACCTCAAGCTAATCAATTCATGTCTTTAAGCATCAGTTCCCTTTTTTTTATTTATTTTGAATCCATCTTGCTCCGCCTCCCAAGCTGAAGTACAATGGCACAATCTCAGCTCACTGCAACCTCCACCATGTGGGCTCAAGTGATTCTCATGCCTCGGCCTTTTGAGTCGCTGGAATTACAGGCATGCACCATCACACCTGGCTATCTTTTTGTATTTTTAGTAGAGATGGGATTTGACCATGTTGGCCAGGCTGGTCTCGAACTCCTGACCTCAAGTGATCTGCCTCCCACCTCAGCCTCCCAAAGTGCTGGGATTACAGGCATGAGCCACTGCACTGGGCCAGTTTCCTTATCTTTGCAATAGGGATAATAGTGCCTTTTTTACAAGGTTGTTGTGAGAATTAAGTAAGATACGGTTTGTGAGAGACTGTAGCATCATGACTGGCATACCACAGCACCCAGCAAATGTTAGTTTCTTTCCTCTTTTAATAGGCGACCTGTAGGGAGAGTTTAATTCTGGAAATATTTATTGACCACTTCTGTAGTAAATACTATGGCTTCTGTAGTATTTGAACATGAATCATTGATAAGTCAGTCGGAAAACTGGCTGCCAGCCTGCAGGCAGGGAATTTGGAAAGGAAGGCCGCGGGACGACTCACCCTGGGGAAGAGAGGAATGTGTTTGCTTCTGAGGGAATGAGACCCTAGGTTCTCTCTGCTGGGGGAAGAAGCCTGGAGCTGGAGGAGGCCGTCTGGGAGGTTGTATGACCTCTGGCTTGCGCTCTCAACCTTAAGCCAATGGCTCACACAACGCTAGTGTGATTGCATTTTCTGTGAAAATCTGGCAGAACTGAGTTCCACAAGCTGACATGACTGGAACAAGCGGCTCCATTCATAGGCTTAGAATAGAACCAACATTAGGCCAAGGGCTCTGGAAGCTTCCGGGGGTGGGGGTGCTGGAGCATTTGAGTCAAGTGCACTTACGTCTCTGACAAGTGAAGGACCTCAGTAGATCTCTGCTTTATCCATACATTTTACAAAATGTCCCAAGTGCAGCTGCAGAGAGATTTCTCCAGTCAAGAATCCTTGACATCAGTGCTCAAAAGATACATTCTTCCTCCCTCTGCAACGTAGTCAGCAGGGACTGATGACTTTCAGATTTAACCTCACCTGAAGTCATAGCCAGGATCAGTTTCCCCCAATTCCAGCTCCTCCAACTCCCCAGAGAAGACTTTCTATAATGACCTTAGCAGAAGCACTCACTACAGAATCAACATCAGCAAGCAGCACAGGTGTGAGTGGAGACATTTGATCCCCAGCCCTGTCATTGTTGGACCTGGTGTATCTGAAACCTCATGAAGGGGCAGAGGAGAACATGGGGCCCATGCCCCATGCCCCATGCCCATCTGCCCATGCCCCATGCCCATCTGCCCCATGCCCCAACCTATGCTGCTGGCAGTAAACAAGCCTCACAACTATCTCCTCCACTCATTCCCAGAGATGGGGATATGTTGGTATTCACAACACATCTCTTAAAAAATTCAGTTATATATGTATCTATTTGACAGCCTAGAATAATAACTATCTGCTGCTAAGGTTTCCCCTGCAGATGCGAGGAAAAATTGATCTTACACTTCTGTCTGCCTGAATGGGGCAGCCAAAATTGAAGAGGGAAGAAATCTAATTATATAACAACATTGTGGTCATTTTTTTTAAAGTTCTTATCTTTTGGAGACACATATTGAAATATTTATGAATACAATGATATGATTTGGGGGATTAGCTTAAAATAATACAGGATGGGTATTATTTTATTTACAGTACAAAAGAAAACAAAATCACAACTCATGCTGTTGAGGTGAGGAGAGTGGGGTGGAGGGTGGAGATAGTGACAGGTAGATAGGACGAGGTGGGCATCTGGAATGTGCGTTTACACAAATGGTTTTGGGTTATGAAAATTCACTGTGCTTTAATTTTATAGCATATGCTTTTCTGTACCTATGTATATGTATACAAGTGTATGTACATCATAATTCAATAGGGTTTTCTGAAAAATCATAATGTGGGAGAGGGTAACTGACACAGGGGTAAGAGTGGGGAGTGACAGGATTGTCTGGGTGTTGTTCACTGCTGAAGCTGGCTGGTGAACACACAGGGGTTGATTTTACTAATCTCCTATTTGTGTCAATGTTTGACATTTTCCACAAGAAAAGTTTTACAGAAGTATCCCCGGAGGGGTTAAGTCTCATGTATCCGTAAACATTATGAGTTTTTTGAGCTGGGGTCTTGCTCTACGGTCCAGGCTGGAGTGGAAAATGGGAATTTTTTAAAACCAAAGGCTCAGTACAACAGGAGTTGGAGCTCTGATGGGTCAGGGAAGAGCATGCGTCATCTGAATGAGCCAGAGTGCTGAGTATTTTTACAAATGTGATTTTTTTGCCTACCTTGGTGAAGTCACTTTAAATTAGTGATTGTTGTCATTTAAAAGGAAAACATAGAGACACATGTTAGCATGTGCCGATGTTTTTATTTATTTACTGCTATTGATTACTTATTACTATTTCTACATTGTACATCTATACTATGTACAAATATAATATAGACATAATAATACACATATAACAAAATGCTTTTAAAGGAAGAGATAAAATATGTACACAGATATTCTAATCTATTATTTTACATGCCAATGGATCTTTTTTGGGTGCCCCCAGGGTATATGATTTGGAAAACATAATTTTTCTTTTCACAATAAAAACAAAATAGATTTAAACTAAACACACATAATATCTAAATTCTGCTTCGAATATCATCTTTTAGACACCAGGCTTTGCCCTGGGCATATATGAATATCCTTGGCCTTGAGGAGCCAGTAGTCTAATAGGGGAGAAGGCATATAAAAATATAACTTCAATGTAATATGGTTGTGCCACCAATATGGAAATGGGCATAAGGCATCTGGGGAACTCTTCCTGCAGGAAAGAAAACCTGAGAGGAGAGTTGAATCCTAACAAAGACCTTGGCATGCAAATAAATGTAAGGAAGCTCTTCTCAACTGTTATGGGTTTCATCGCGTCTCCAGAAAAATGTGTTGAAGTGCTAACCTCGGCATCTGAGAATGTAACCTTATTTGGAAATCGGGTCTTTGCAGATGTAATCAAGTTATGATAAAGTTATCAGAGTGCACCCTAATCCAATATGACTGGTGTCCTTTTAAGAGGAGAAAAGTCACAGAGAGGAGCATGCCGTGTGAAGACGCAAACACACAGGAAGAATGCTGTGTGATGACGGAGGCAGAAATGAGAGTTGTGTAGCTGCGCACCTGTTGCCCCTGCAACAGGCTTCTGCCTGGACATCCAGGCTTTTCCATACATCCTCTGAAATCCATGCAGAGGTTCCCATACCTCAGTTCGTGCACTGTGTGCACCTGCAGGCTTAACACTATATGAAAACTTGTAAGATGTATGGCTTGCACCCTCTGGAGCAGAGAGGAGCATGCCGTGTGAAGACACAAACACACAGAAAGAATGCTGTGTGATGACGGAGGCAGAAATGAGAGTTGTGTAGCTGCACACCCGGGACCACCAAGCGCTGCCTGCAACCACAGAAACTGGAGCATGAGCATGGCCATTGATATGGTTTGGCTCTGCGTCCCCACCCAAAACCCATGTTGAATTGTAAGTCCCAGTGTTGGAGGTAGGACCTGTGGGAAGTCATTGGGTCATGGGCGCAGAGTTCTCATGAACGGTTGAGCACCATCCCTCATTAGTACTGGCTGTATCGCAAGTGAGTTCTTACGATCTTTTTTGTTTTTAAATGTGTGGTACCTCCCGACTCTCTCTCTTGCTCCTGCTCCGATCACATAAGACATGCTTGCTTTTCCTTTGCCTTATGCCATGATTATAAGTTTCCTGAGGCCTCCCCAGAAGTGAAGCCATTATGCTTCCTGTACAGTCTACAAAAATGTGAGCCAATTAAACCTCCTTTTTTAAATAAATTACCCAGTCTTGGTTATTTCTTTAAAGCAATGCAAGAACAGACTAATACAGAAAATTGCTACTTGAGTGGTACATTGCTACAAAGATAAGTGAAAATGTGAAATCAACTTTGGAATTGGGTAATGAACAGAGGTTGGAAGAGTATGCAGGGCTCAGAAGAGAACAGGAGGGTGAGGGAAAGTTTGAACTTCCTAGAGGCTTGTTGAATGGCTGTGGCCAAAATACTGAGAGTGATATGGACAGTGAAGTCCAGGCTGAGGAGGTCTCAGGCAGAGATGAGGAATATATTGGCAGCTGGAGAAAACATCACTTTTGTTATGTGGTAGCAAAGAGGTTGGAGGCATTGTGCCACTGCTTTAAGGCTCTATGGGACTTTGAACCTGAAAGTGATGATTTAGGGTATCTGGCAGAAGAAATCCCTAAGCAATAAAGTATTCAAGAGGTGACCTGATTGCTTTAAACAGCCTGTGCTCACATGCATGAGCCAAGAAGTGACCTGAAACTGGAACTTATATTGAAAAGGGAAGCAGAGTGATCCTCCCACCTCAGCCTCCCAAGTAGCTGGAACTACAGGTATAAACCACCATGTCCAGCTAATTTTTTCTGTTTCTTTGTAGAGACTGGGTTTCGCCCTGTTATCCAGACTGGTCTCAAATTCCTAGGTTCGAAGCTGGCTTCCCAAGGTGCTGGGATTTCAGATATCGGCCACCACACCGAGACAGGATTTTCTCAAAGTACAGCCTGTGTGGAGGAAGGGACAGAGGCAGGTGGTGGTGGGGACAGGGCAAAGATTTGGAAATGATGCAGAGGAGAACAAGAAGGCAAATGGAAGAATTGCCAGGGGACCTGGGGCCCCTGTGGAGGCTGCAGCCACCTCACCTCTGGGGGTGCTGTCTGCAGGGCTGAGTGATTTAGGGCCTTACTTCTTCAAGATGGGAGGAACAGGCTCACCACAGGACAGCACATGAGAGGAATCTGGAGAGGTTTGAGGCCATAGCCTACTCCTGCTTCCTCTCTCAGGTCGTGACTTCCCTGTTCCTCATGCCTATTCACAGCTTCTGCCCCCTGCATCCCCTGCCCGTGTGACCCACAACCCATACTCCCCGAGCCCCTGGTACCACTTCCTCCCTGCCCGTCTTTTCATTGCCTGTTGTTTCATCTGCCATCCCTGACTCAGCTCAAACCTGACTTCACAGCTTCCCTTCCCTGACGCTTCTTTCCACCTCCTCGGCCACTCACCCAGGCGTCTGTGCCTAATGGTGGGTCAGACCCTCTGGTATGAGAGCATTTACAACAAAAATGGGGGAGCAGAAAATAAACAAAAGGGTGGAGACGGGAATTGGAATCAATCAAATCTGTGGAGGGTGGTGGAGCAGTCAGGAGTCTCTGGCCTGAAGTTCTACTAAGGGAAACAGCCGGTGCCAGAGCAAAGGCCAGGTCCAGGCCATCTCTTCTCCCTGCCCTTGTCAAATGCTTGCCTGCGCTGGGTCATTTCCATCAGCACTTAAGCAGTCTCCAAACAAAACGGACACCGTCTTTGCCCTATGTGCTCAGCCAGCCATAGTCCCATGTCTGCCTTTTCCAGAAGGCCCCTGGAGTGATCATTACACACACAGGGACCCCATCCCTCACGCCTCAGTCACTCCCCAAACCCTGGCCATCTGGCATTCACTCTGCCATGCCTCAGAATCTATTCTCCTTTCCTTTTTCCCAGGGAATTAATTATTTTTCAGCCAGCTCTAGCTAAAGCATTTTTGTCACATGAGAAAAGGGCTGGTTGTTGAAGTGGGTGACTTCCAGTGACACAGCTTGTTCTTGACAGCCTGGTGCTTCAAAGCAGCCAGATGTTTGTGTTTGATCCTTTCCTTGGTCTGTCCTGCTGCTGTGACCTTTGGTCCAGTCCGAGCTTGTCCTCCCAGGCTCCCAGTCTTTATTCTATCCTTTCTTTGGTCTATCCTGCTGCTATGACCTTTGGTTCCAATCCAAGCTTTTCCTCCCAGGCTCCCAGTCTTTAGTCTATCCTTTCTTTGGCCCGTCCTGCTGCTGTGACCTCTGGTTCCAATCCAAGCTTGTCCTCCCAGGCTCCCAGTCTTTATTCTATCCTTTCTTTGGTCTATCCTGCTGCTATGACCTTTGGTTCCGATCCAAGCTTGTCCTCCCAGGCTCCCGGTCTTTATTTTATCCTTTCTTTGGTCTGTCCTGCTGCTATGACCTTTGGTTCCAATCCAAGCTTGTCCTCCCAGGCTCCCGGTCTTTATTCTATCCTTTGTTTGGTCTGTCCTGCTGCTATGACCTTTGGTTCCAATCCAAGCTTGTCCTCTCAGGCTCCTGGTCTTTATTCTATCCTTTCTTTGGTCTGTCCTGCTGCTATGACCTTTGGTTCCAATCCAAGCTTGTCCTCTCAGGCTCCTGGTCTTTATTTTCTGACTGGTTCTCTTTTCTTGGATCCATAACCTGCTTCCTGGGGGTGGCCCCAGATGTCTTAAGCAATGGCTGTCTGTGTCTAAGAGACAAAACTTCTGAGCAGAGTCACTCATCAGCATCTTCCCCCCCACCCCACTGAGTGTTCCTCATTTATTTTCAAGTCTTTCCTCAGCAGATCTTCCCTTGGGGCACCCGGCCTATGGCAAAGCTCTTTGCTTTCTGTCCCCACGTCATCCAAGGTGCTCCATTTCTTCTCTGCCCCCACTCATTCTGCATGATGCTCTGCTCGAAAGACAGAAGGAAGTATTGTGACCTCATCCCCATTCCCACTTGCTGTCGTCACGTTTTATCTTTGGCTTCCAGAGATCACATATGTGTACCTTTCTGTGTGAGCATCAATGCTCACACTTCATAGAACTTTTAGGGCCATGGAGAGCTCTCTGGGGAACTGTTCAATTGTGGAGGGGCCACAGGAGGAGGAGCAGAGCATGGATAAGAGAACCCAAGGTTAGAACCAGAGAAAGGGCACAACACAATCATTCTGGGGATTAAGAAAAAGTAAGACGGAGAAAAAGAGCAGCAAGATCACTTGGCCAGGACAGTGAGGATGAGCAGATTCAAGAGCAAGGGAGAACTTGGGGGGCTGCTAATGCGGCCTGGACCAGCAAGTGGGGCTGGTGCTGCCATTTGGCTCGGTTTCCATGTGGGTCAGAGGAGGTGGCATTGCATGGCCGAATCTGCTCACGTTCACTGTCCTGGCCAAGTGATCTTGCTGCTTTTTCTCCTCCTCACTTCGTCTTAACCCCCAGAATGATTGTGTTGTCCCCTTTCCCTGGTGCAGGTGTGCTATGTTCTCCCACCACACACCACCAGCTGTGGCCCCTGTTGCAAGATGAGTACGAACCCCCCGCCACACACACACACACACACACACACACACACACACACACAATGTTCCTGTCCTAATCTAGGAACCTGTTATCTTACGTGATAAAAGGGAATTCACTGATATGTTTAAAGAAAGGACCTTGGGATGGGGAGAGTATGATTATCCAGGTGGGTCCAAGGTCACCACAAGGGTCCTCATAAGAGGGAAGCAAGAAGGTCAAAATGAGTAGGAGATGTGACACAGAAGCAGGAGGTTGGAGTGATGTGGGGAGGGGGCCCTGAGCCAAGCAATGCAGGTGCTTCTAGAATCTGAAAAAAACAAAGAAATAGCTTCTCCCTGAAGCCTCTAGAAGGAACACAGCCCCACTGAAAAATTGCTTTCTTCTGACTTCCAGAACTGTAAAAGAATAGAGTTGTGTTGCTTGAAGTCGCTAAGTTTGTGATAGTTGTTTCATAGCAGCAATAGGAAATGAATATGCTCCCATATGGTGGAAGGGGATTGATGGGTGCACATGGGGGACTCTGGGCCTCTGCCAAAACCTCAGGGGGCAAGATGTGCTGCTGGGGATCTCTGCACATGGCAATGTCATCCCTCCTGAGGCCTCACCTCTTTTCTCTTGGCCAGAGCCCTCTGGATTCCTCCTCTAGGTTGGCAGCAATGCACTTGTTAGTGCCAGTGAGGCACAACTACTCAATCAGTCACCACACCTCTTCATTCAACCATGACCTGCCTCACTCTGCACTGTGGGGGGCACTAGGGAGTCTGCTTTTCTTTCCGGACTCACACCTAGATAGAGCAGAGAGAGCCAGGGACAGCGAGTTCAGGCCAACAGCGAGTGAAAGGAAGGCAACTCTCCAGGCGTGGACAGCCCGTGAGGTCAGCATCCAGCAAGAAAGTTTGCCAATGATGGCACTGCCAACTGCAGCTGGCATCCTAGGCGTGTGCACATTGAAGGTGAAGAGACAGGAGACCTCTGGCTACCAGTAGGCGCCCTTTCTTTACTCTGCGTGGCCCATTCTCATCCCAGCAGGTGCCCTTTCTTTACTGCTCGTGGCCCATTCATTCTCATCCTAAAAGCAATTTCCAAGCTACCTCCCCATAGAGCATTAGCCTAACAGGCTAGGCCCTTTCAGTATCGTCCTGATTCTTTCATCTGAAGCACATGCTTCTTATACGCTTTCTTTCAAATAAATCTTATTGCCATTTCCAAAGAAGAATATTTATCTGGGCTCACGTGACACCCCAATGTCAAGGACAACAGCACCACAGACTCCATTCTATGCCAAGGCAGCACTAGGGTCTTCCTGTCAAGAGCTGGAGCGTGCCTGCAATCATATTAGGTTGGTGCAAAGTAATTGTGGTGTTTTGCCATTATTTTTTTATGGCAAAGACCTCAATCACTTTTGCCTCAACCTAATAGCTGTGTTCCTACTGTGCTCCAAAAATAAGGACCATTGTATGTTCCAGGGAATATGAGTTTGTCGGCACCTACCCTGCTTGAAGGAGGCTGGAACACCAGGCTTTAGGATGGCAGTGGGGAGCCCCAGTCCAGGCCCTGGCAGGCTATAGAAGGCAGTCGTCACAGGCAGAGGTTATGTGGATGATCTTTTTGCCCAAGGCCCCCAAATTACCACATGACTCCTAAGAGTGAGTGTAGCATTCCATCCTGGGGCTACCTAAATTCACATCAGTCAGTCTTTTCTTCGCCTAATTGTCTAAGTTGGGTTAAGGGAGCAGACAGTGATCATTGATAGGTCAGAGCCCAGGGCACCCGCCTGGCCATATTGTATTAGTGGGCAGGGTTACTGGGCTTAAGGGTCCATGTCCCTGTGCACTCCCTCATGTGTGCCCTGCTCCGTGTGCTAAGCACACCTGGTTGAGCCTCCTTCTCGGGGAGGCTAGTCAGGGCTCTTCCTCTCCACCTCCACTCTGCCTGTAACTGGGGGCAGGTTTGGGCTAGTGTCTTAAACTTTCAGGGAAGGCAAGTGGAGTCTCTCTGGGCTCTCCTATCTCTGTGTTGGAAGTTGTTGCATCTGGCATTTAATGAATAGGCAGATTGATTTCCATTTGGCTATTAATCCTTGTGGATAAGCCGCTCTCACTTGGTAATGACACTGAGAGGCAGGCGTGGCTGAGCGCAGAGCTGTTAGCAGCTTCTACAGCTCAGGAAACAATGCCATCAAAGGTCATGCGGGCCTTGGTCAGCGAGTAACTATAACTGAAAGGAAATGAAATCAATTACATAGCTTGAGCGGTCCACACTTAATTCTGGTGAACTTCCATTATGGTCTTTGGGCATTATTGAAATGACGTGAACATTGGTCAGGTACTATTGGCCACAACTCAGTCCTAAATCAAATGTGTTTACTGACTTGATAAATGCATTTGATTTAGGATTGAGTTGTGGCCAATATTTGCCTGAACAGGGCAGATCCTCTATGGTAGGCAAAGTAATGACCCCCCAAAATGTTCACTTCCTGATCCTCAGACCCTGTGAGCATGTTAGGTTACATGGCAAAAGGAAATTATGGATGCAAATGGGATGAAGGCAACTCATCAGCTGACCTGAAAACAAAGACATTATCCTGGCTTAGCTGGCTGGACACAATGTAATCCCAAGGGTCCTAGTAGGTAGTAAGAAGGTGGTAATGAGGGAGAACCAGAAAGATGCTGGCCTAACATGGACTTGGCAGGCGTTGCTGGCTTTGAAGATGGAGGACTGGAGCCACAAGCCAAGGAATACGGTGGCCTCTGGGAGCAGGGAAAGGCAGGGAATAGATTCTCCTCAGAACCTCCAGAAGAAACGCAGCCTGCTGACACCTTGACTTTCGCCCAGGGAGACCCATTTCAGGCTCTGCCCCCCAACACTGTAACACGGTAAATTCGTATTGTTTTAAGCCACGGTGTTTGTGGAACACCACGACAGCAGCAACAGGAAACCGATACAATCTCTCAGCCTGGGTTATGAGTTTCTATCATTTCAACCAAGCTGCTTTGAAGGGAGGGAGTAAAAGGAAACTGAAAAGAACATAAAACTGAGATCTAAAAAGGTACAAGATTTTCTCCTTTTTATTTTTTTGCCACTTCATACAATATCCTTCATAGCATTTGTCTCATGTGTGAGTTCCAAGCCGGGGGCACCGTGCTGCAGTGTGCAATGAGGAAACATGATGCTACTCTGGAAGACTTCACTGTCTCTTTGGCGAGACTTGTACATAACTTTGTAAAACCCTCAATAGTTATCGAAAAGGCTATAAAGATATCATAGTCAACTATTCTGAATCAAATTCACGATCTGGCTACAAGGTATGAGAAAGCATAACAATGGGGCCAAATATTTAGAACCAAGACTGTCTCAGAAGATGTGGCCATGCCCCTGTAAAGGTATATGCAAATTGCTACCAGAAGCTGCCCAAAACAGAGGACATGTGACTCAAGACTTGCATGGGAGGAGGGGGAGGAGGGAACCACAATTCACGCGCGAGAAATGGGTGCGCAAAGACACAGGATGGGAAGGCGCCATATGGCATACGATTTAGAATTAATCCGTGATTTCAAATTGATGTGAACACTGGAAGATTCCAGGAATGCATCACTGAACTTGAAAAATAAGTAAAACAAAACAGGAATAATTTTTACTTAAAAATGACAGTATTGTATTTAAAAACAATAGTACGAGTCGAGAGATTCTTCAAGAGTAGTACTGCCAAGGGCTTAATCTGGCTTCATCTTTCTTCCTAATCAGACACCATGTAACCTTGCACAAGGTACTACTCTGTGTGCTTCCGCATCTATAAAATGGGAATCATCATGTCTACCCCAGGCTCACTGGAGGAGTCCTGTACATGTGGAAGGTCCTTGGAGGAGAGCCTAGAATATGACACATGATTTATACTTGTTCCCATCAATAGTATAGAAAACATTATTGTAAACAGTGCTTAAAGAGCTGATAGACTGCAGTTAACCTGCAGGACTCCTCGGTACAAGGTAGGGTGTTGGGTTCAATCCAACCAAGACACCAGCACACAGTGGCTGGGGAGAGACACAGGAACAGGGAGAGCAGCTATGGCCTGGGAGCACTACCAGGGCAAAGGCAGTTGGTGGAGTACCTTGGAGGAAATTCAAGCCTCCTTGGCAAGTAGGGAAGGTTGATTGTGTGTTGTTTTGTTTTTTTTTTTTGAGACGGAGTTTCACTCTTGTCACCCAGGCTGGAGTGCAATGGCGCAATCTCGGCTCACCGCAACCTCCGCCTCCTGGGTTCAGGCAATTCTCCTGCCTCAGCCTCCTGAGTAGCTGGGATTACAGGCACGCACCACCATGCCCAGCTAATTTTTTGTATCTTTAGTAGAGATGGGGTTTCACCATGTTGACCAGGATGGTCTCGATCTCTTGACCTCGTGATCCACCCGCCTCGGCCTCCCAAAGTGCTGGGATTACAGGCGTGAGCCCCTGCGCCCGGCCCCGATTGTGTGTTTACAGAGATGATAACCCATGTGCTCTGTGATCTCAGACTTCCATGTCCCTGCACTTATCACACAGGGGCCCTGCAACATGGCAGTCACTGAAGACTCAGTCTGCAGTCAAGATGGACATTAGGGAGTGGTGAGGCTTGCGGTGAACCAAAGGTCCAGATGCCTGTGGAAGGAGAGTCACCCCTCGATTTCAGCCAGTTGTTGTCCTATCAGAATATTAGCAAATCATCTCATTTTTTTGAATATGAAAAGTAGAAATTTTGAGGAGAACTTTCCAGTTTTAAAATGCAAGAATAATTAGTTCTTTGTCTACAAGGAAGTTTCAGCCTGCAGGTCCCAATTGTGAACTCCCAGATGGAAGGCTGTGACAGGTCCTCTTGCCATGCCGTTTGATGCGCCAGCACCACTGGCAAGAAGTCAGGGCCGGGCGTGGTGACTCACGCCTGTAATCCCAGCACTTTGGGAGGCCGAGGTGGGTAGATCACGAGGTCGAGAGATCGAGACCATCCAGGTCAACATGGTGAGACCCCGTCTCTACTAAAAATACAAAAAATTCGCTGGGCGTGGTGGCGCGTGCCTGTAATCCCAGCTACTCGGGAGGCTGAGGCAGAATGGCCTGAGCCCAGGAGGCGGAGGTTGCGGTGAGCCGAGATCGCGCCATTGCACTCCAGCCTGGGTAACAAGAGCGAGACTCCGTCTCAAAAAAAAAAAAAAAAAGAAGTCTGGATACTTTTCTTGTAAGATTCTAACCAGTCCCAGAGGAAAAAAAAATTATTTCTTACTTTCCTCTGGAAGAATTTATACGTCGAGTAAGGAGTGTTGGTGCCTTGAGACCACTTTTCTGCCACTTTCACTGCCTCCGTCTGCAGCTCGCCAGCCTCTTCAAGGCTAGGAGCTAGAAGTCATTTGCTATTGCTTCCTCCCCGCCCTCACAGCCAATCCATGACCGAGTTCTAAAAAATGGATCATCAGTATCTCATAGATCCACCCTTCTCACTCACATTTCAGGCCACGCCGTCCTCCTGCTGAAGCCCTATAGGTGCTTCCGAACAGTTCTCACGTCTCTACCTGACCACCCTCTGACACACTCTGCAGATTTACTATTCACAGAGTACATTGGATGAGATTCTGTCACCACCATGCTTAAAAGCACTCCTATCACTGACAGGTCAATGTCTGAGCTCCTTGGCACGACACCCGTGTCCAGGGAGTAGCAGTGATTAGTTGTGCCTGGGGTATTGAGAGCATCAGCGGCAGGAACGTCAGGTAAGACGTGATGTTTTACAGGGCCTCGAATGCCGTGCTAAAGGCTTGGAACTGCGTTGCATAGTCAATGGGGAGCCATGGAAGGTTGAAAGCAGAGAAGAACCTTGCCTTATCCAAATTCTGTAAGTCTCAACACTCGGCTTCCTTCAGAGCCCTTATGGAAGTCTGTAATTGTTTCATTGACTTGTTTATTTTTCCCACGTCTTCCACTAAATTTCAAGCTGTGAGAACAAGTAAATGATGTCTGTTTTGTTCACATTCACTTCTCAGCTGCCCTGTAGGTCCCGGGAACGTGGTACAAACTCCATAAAGGTCATTGAATACGTGAGTAAATGAAGGACAAATGCAGAAATGGATGAATAGAATCAACACAAAATTAACCATGGGCTTCATCCAACCCATATCTCATCACTCCTGACTACACGTAAGATTCTTCTGAAATGTATCAAGGTAAAATGCAAAGCATAGTGAAGCTTGGACACAGCAGAATACCACAGCAATGACTTAACCTGAATGATGTGCATCTTGCTGAGTGGTGCACAGGGCAGGGAAACGACTAGCAGGTAGTCAGAGGAATAAGACCTTCACAGGTGTGCACATGCCACGGTTAATGGAAGAACCTGCTCATCTTTACAGGGGGCATAAATGCCAGGATTTGGTGTTCAACTTCATCTATAAGCATAAAAAGTAAAGAGCATTAACAGTCTTTATTAAGGTCTTCCTTCTTTTAATTCAAATAAATCAAGTTATTTATTAATTTGGACATTCACTGAAATGTTATTGAGATCTTCTACGAGTAGTGAGATTTTCTTAATTGTCCAAAATTTTAATAAGCATGTATTACTTTAAAAATTAGAAAAACAATAAAGACTTAAGAAATGATTCTTGAGAATCGATTTATAATGAAGTCCTATAGTTGATATTTTTCAAATCCTTTTAATAACATTTTGATCCTTAGAACTATAGATTCTTAGAGCAGGTGGAAATCTTGCCAGATCATCTGCTGTAGCTCCTTCTTGTATCACAGGTAGATTTTTGACCAGCCAGAGTCCTTCCCCCACTGCATGAGATTCTAATGAGACTGTCAATCATGGAGGTAGTGCGGGAGTCAGGGAATTCAGAGAGGCAGAGAACAAAATCCAAATTAAACTAAACTCTCAGAGTTACTTAAATATTTTTTTCTCTGGAAGCTAATTAATCCAGAAGTGTTCACATGACTCAGACAGGGATAATCAGAAGATGTGTGTTTGGAACTGTCATTCGAACTGAGTGATAGATGTGCTTGGCCCAACTCCTGGGACTTCCCAGAAGGGCAGTAAGTCAATAAGGTGTGTGTGTGTGTGTGTGTGTGTGCGCACGTGCATGCACGTGTGTGTGTGTGCATGTGTGTAGGTGTGTTTGCTGAAGTTTGAATTCATTTTCTGTCACATACATCAGAAAGAATTCTTAATAATTAACCACCCATAACTAACGCCATCTGCCCCTCTTGTTAAGATCTCCAAACATAAGGACCCTACAATATTCCTGCATCTCTCAATTTAGTGATTTTTGTGTTTATAATAAGCGGTGGCAAAAATGAAATTACATTTAACTTAAACTTTCTGCCATAATAGAAAGTTAAGAACCTCTATTTCCACCAGATATAGAGTAACAGGAACTAGATATATGTTCTTACTGAAATAGCAAAGAAAAACAGACAAAATATATGAAACAAATGTTTTCAAGTTTCTAGATATCAGGCAACAAGTACAGTGATTCCTGAGATGCTAATGAGGTGAGCCCTGTCATTGTTCCATAATACCGTCTTCAGAGAGTTCACAGGGTCCAGGAGCAGGAGGAAAAGCCTAGATAGAATTTGAGAAATTCCCTGAAGTCAGGAAACATAGCTGAGAGTCTAGAAAGATGAAGTGAGATGGAATTTGCCAGACAGAGTACCAAAAAGGTGAGAACTGTACAGAGAGTCATCTGCAGAGGTTCCTTCTCAAATATTCGGCAGAACGCTGATTAACATATGTTTTTAAGGAAATGACCTGAGGCTGAGGGAAAACTACCTGGAAGGATCAGAGATCAGTGTGCAGGGCACATACAGGATGTTGAATAGTGCCTGTTCTTACCAGGCAGACTGGTGGAGCACTCAGGAAAGTCACGCCTCAGTGGTAGGGAATACACAGCCCTAGACTCAGCACTCCTCTGGACCCACCTGAAAAATGACAAAATCAAGACCCCAAAGGATCAAACTGTTCAGAGCAACTTGACTGCATCCCAGAATAATGTTTAAAGATATTTATAGAGATATACAAATAATCAGCGCCATGCAAGGTAGAATTCATGATGTCTGGCATTTAATGAAAGATTATCAAATGTACAATGCAAAGAAGCTAAAAAATATGACCCAGAATGAGAATAGTCAGTCAGTAGAACCTGGCACTGATGGAGGAGCAAGCCGAAAAGTCCATTAACGCGTTTTTGTAACTGTACTCCAGTATGTTCACAAAGTTGAGTAGAGATAGACGGTATTTTTAAAGATCCAAATGAAATTTGAGGAAATGAAAACTATCATCTCTTAGACAAAAAATACTCTGGATTGCATCCACGGCAGATTAGAAATTTCTGATGTAAAAATTATTAAACTTAAAGGAATGGCAATAGAAACTATTCAAAGTGAACCACTGAAAGTAAAAAGAATCCCTTCTTTTGCCCCCCCCCCAGAAGGAAAGAAGCATCAGTGAGCTGCAGGGAAGCTACAAGAGCATGATCCCTATGTAATTGGAGCCTCCAAGAGAAAATGGAGAGGGGTGGACAGAAAACATATTTTAAGAAAACTCACTGAAAAATTTTCAAATTTGATGAAAAGTGTAAACCTATGGATCAAAGTAGCTCTATGAAACATAAATAAAACCATACCAAGACGCGTACCAGCTGATTGTTTAAAACCAGTGAAGAGGGGCAAATCCGGAAAGCATCCAGAGAATAACAACAGATTACATACAGAGAGACAAACACGAGAATCACAGCAGATTTCTCCTTGAAAAGAGTGACAGTAGAAAGACAGTGGAGCAACATCTATAAAGCATTGAAAGAAAAAAAAACTGTGAACCTAGAGTTTATGCCCAGTAAAAACATATCCCACAGCAAAAGCAAAGACATCTTCAGTCACAGGCTCGCTGAAAGGCTTCGTCACCACTACACACTCACTCTATGGATGTCCCTCAGGCAGAATAAAAATGATGCCAACTGGAAATCTGTGTTTACACATAGGAATGAAGGGCACTGGGAATGGTAACAACGTGAACAAATACGGAAGCTTTTTCTTACTATTAAATATTTAAATTTAAGTCACTCTTGCTCACCTGGTCCTCCATGATGTCCAGTTCTTCATTAGAGTCCTTCACGGAAATGGAGATCAATCCAACACTTTTACTTATCTTTCCTTTCAATGTCACATCCTTATAGTGCTGATTTTCCTCTCCTCACAGGACTTGCTTTCTGCATCTTCAGACTTGCACTGTCCCTCTTTCTGCCTCCGTTAGCTTCTCCCCACCTTCCCGTACTGTGTAAGCATGTCCAAAACAAGCATCCTTTGTGTCAACAAAGACACAGTGACTGGATGTCACCTTTTCCATTAGAGTCTTTTTAGTTCCTCATGAAAAACTGCACATTCACCTTGTCCTGGAATGTCAGGGTGCATTTAGCACATTCAAGTTTCTGAGAAAGTCATTACCAAACGATTTGATGTTATTGTTCCAGGATTTTCCCAACATATTCTTTACAAGATCCTTGAAACATAATTTGAAAATTATTAATCCCACCTCACTTTATAAGAGAGAAAACTTAAGCCCAGAGAAGTAAGGAACTTTTCCAAGATCACACAGGATGTTAGTGTCAGAGCAGCAGCTGATACTGAAGGCACTGGAATAAGATCACTCTTTTTTCCTCAGCACTCACCCAGAAATCTTGGAATTCCTGGAACTTTCCTTAGGAATTTCCTATCTCTCCAAATCAAGCTCACAGCCTACAACTTTGCCTTTCCCGATCAAGTCTGATTGCTTTTTCCTAATGTAAAACTCTACAACTGTGAATTAGTGGCTGCCCGGGCATTTCGACAGGAATCCAATCAGGTGCGCAGGCTCTGCAGTTTCTCATGGTGAAATGCCATCTGAAAAGTCAATGCTGTGCCTTCTCAGAGGTGGCAGTTCTACTTGGAGTTGGCTGCCATTTCTCTGTCATCACTTAGTCACTTCTCTGCTCAAGCTCTGAAGACAGCCCTGCCTCTGCTGGGAGAGTCAGACCTGCCCTGAGCGGAGACCCCGGCTACTCCACCCAGCTGGGCCCACTTTAAGCAAAGTCTGAGTGAAAGGGGCAGATGTGGGGCCCAGACTATGTTGACAGAAGATTTACTTTCTATCCTCTCCCCTTCAAAAGACTATTTCGTCTCCGCATGTGTGGGTGAATTATTTCTATTCTCAATGAAAAGTGAAGAGGAATGGAGAGAAATGATTCTGGATGGCACCTGGGAGGAAATGCAAGAAAACCTCAGGAGTTTTCAATATTAAAAAGGATTAGTAATCAGACCCACCAGCCCACAGATCTGCTCCTGTGCCTGACTTTGGGATTAAGGAAAGGGGGTGAGGAAATGTTATTTTTTGAAGCTACCTGCTCTTTAAGCTTGATGGCCAGTGAATCAATCTTTAAAAAGAGTTCTGATTTTCTGGCTGGGAAAAACAACTTAATTGACACATTTGATTATGAGCAGGAAGCCTCCTAGGAACAGATAACCTAGATAAGAAGGTAAGACAAGAGGAAATAAATTCTCCTGCATAATGAACAGGAATTTAGGATTTGACCAAAAGTGGCTCTCAAGTGACCAGAAGTGGGGGTGGGGGCTCCTGAACAGTGGAGGAATCAGAGCGAGGGAAGCAAGAGACAGTGCCCCACAGAAGGGCAGCGGGCAGGGGCCAGGGAAGAAGGTCCCTGTGGCAGAAATGACATGATGGCAGTCCTGTGACCCAGCCCTTCCACTTGTCCCAAGCCCCAGTGCAAGTCTGTGACATGCTGCGTCTGGAGTTGGCAGTGTTTGGCGGGCGTAAAGTAAAACAGGCTGCCCGCAGCGCCGGGCGAGGAGAGAAAAACCATAGGAAAGGTGCTGCGGCTGTGATCAGAGGCCAGCAAGAGCAACCCGCGCACCTGTGTCAGGATCCCCGCTGTTTTTATTGTTATATTAAATGGAAGATTAAGGGCTGAGAGCTGGCAGGAACTTGGTGAGGAAAATAGGATCTCGTTTAAACCTCACACCTGGGCCGTGTGATGCCGTTTGACAGACGCAGAATTAGAACTTGAGAAGGTGAATTCATCACTGAAGATCACCCCGCCTTTGCCTCTAGAGCTCCGCAAAGCCAGGCTGCACACCTTGCTCCCACCCTCTGCAGGACACGTGCTCTTAACCAGTCTGCTTTTGATAAAACTTGTATGTCCTTGAACTTAACTGTGGATCTCCTTGATGGTCGTGAGTGTGACTTACTCATTCTATAATGCCTGGTACCTAACATGCAGCAGATGCTCAATTTGAGTAAATTAAATCGGAACACGGATGTGAAATGAAATCCTACAAGTTCTGTCATGAAGAATACTCCCCAGCTGGCTCAAAAGTTATTCATTTGCCTGAGGTCATATAGCAAGAATGTGATGCACTATCACGTGACCTCAATCACCCCTAAGTAAACACTCACTGAGGACCTACTACGTGCAGGGTAGAGCTAGTCAAATAGATAAAGGGGGACTACAAGTGAGGCATTGCAGGTGCCAGGGGGGCACATAGAAGGATTCCCAATTGAGTGGAAGGAAGAGGGAGTAGGACTAGTTACTGGGCAATAACACCTGACATCTGACCACTGAGTGAGAGACACCAAATGCCAAGTCTTCAGTGAAGGCAAAGGCTCAAGCAGGGAGACACAGGAGGGTACAATGGTTTCTTTCTCCAGCTAAGGAGTCAGTCGTTTGAATTTCCAGCACAGACGTCCATCTTAATTGGTCCCAGACCTCCCTGCCTAAACTTGGGTGTCAGGAGCTGTCCACCCTCACTCTATCAAATATAATCAATTCAAGGGTCCTCAGCTCTTGCAAAATTTGAACCACCTGACCCTTCAGGGCTGCACTGTCCGATATGGTAGCCTCTAGCCATGTGTGGCTATTTAAACTTAAATTTAAATTACTTGAATTTAAATAAAATTAAAAATATTTCTCAATCGCAGTAGCCGCATTTCAAGTGTTTGATAAGCACTTGTGGCTTGTGCCTACCTTACTGACAGCACAGTCGTGGAATGCTGCCATTGTTGCAGAAAGGTCTCTTGGACTCTGATGCTCTAGGTGGCCTGGAACTCTGGCCTGGAAGAACACAGCATTTCCTCTCTGGTCAGTTTCCCACTCTCCCCTGGTTGTCTCTGGTCAGTTTCCGGTTCTCCCCTGGTTGTCTCTGGTCAGTTTCCGGTTCTCCCCTGGTGGTCTCTGGTCAGTTTCCCGTTCTCCCCTGGTGGTCTCTGGTCAGTTTCCCGTTCTCCCCTGGTGGTCTCTGGTCAGTTTCCGATTCTCCCCTGGTTGTCTCTGGTCAGTTTCCGGTTCTCCCCTGGTGGTCTCTGGTCAGTTTCCCGTTCTCCCCTGGTGGTCTCTGGTCAGTTTCCGGTTCTCCCCTGGTTGTCTCTGGTCAGTTTCCGGTTCTCCCCTGGTTGTCGTCTCTGGTCAGTTTCCGGTTCTCCCCTGGTTGTCTCTGGTCAGTTTCCGGTTCTCCCCTGGTTGTCTCTGGTCAGTTTCCGGTTCTCCCCTGGTGGTCTCTGGTCAGTTTCCCGTTCTCCCCTGGTGGTCTCTGGTCAGTTTCCCGTTCTCCCCTGGTGGTCTCTGGTCAGTTTCCGATTCTCCCCTGGTTGTCTCTGGTCAGTTTCCGGTTCTCCCCTGGTGGTCTCTGGTCAGTTTCCCGTTCTCCCCTGGTGGTCTCTGGTCAGTTTCCGGTTCTCCCCTGGTTGTCTCTGGTCAGTTTCCGGTTCTCCCCTGGTTGTCGTCTCTGGTCAGTTTCCGGTTCTCCCCTGGTTGTCTCTGGTCAGTTTCCGGTTCTCCCCTGGTTGTCGTCTCTGGTCAGTTTCCGGTTCTCCCCTGGTTGTCGTCTCTGGTCAGTTTCCGGTTCTCCCCTGGTTGTCTCTGGTCAGTGTCCGGTTCTCCCCTGGTTGTCTCTGGTCAGTTTCCGGTTCTCCCCTGGTTGTCTCTGGTCAGTTTCCGGTTCTCCCCTGGTTGTCTCTGGTCAGTTTCCGGTTCTCCCCTGGTTGTCTCTGGTCAGTTTCCGGTTCTCCCCTGGTTGTCTCTGGTCAGTTTCCGGTTCTCCCCTGGTTGTTGTCTCTGGTCAGTTTCCGGTTCTCCCCTGGTTGTCTCTGGTCAGTTTCCAGTTCTCCCCTGGTTGTCTCTGGTCGGTTTCCGGTTCTCCCCTGGTTGTCTCTGGTCAGTGTCCGGTTCTCCCCTGGTTGTCTCTGGTCAGTTTCCCGTTCTCCCCTGGTTGTTTCTGGTCAGTTTCCATCCTGCTCACCTCTTGACCCTCATAGGTAAAGTCAGGCTGCCACTCATTTTTTCAAGTTCTTTTCCCAGTACATTCCTGAGCAAGCTGTTTGGCTGAGTACCGTCTCGTTCTTCCCCAGCCAAGCAGTGTAAATGACAGTTCTTCAAATGAAGTCTAGACTCTCTCCTCAAGAGATGAAGACTCCGCCAGAGGGTCTGAGGCATGCTTCTGCCTCTTATGGGGTTATTCTCATAACTGTGGGCAAATCCCTGAACGCTTCAGCAAAGCACAGAAATATATTCAGAAGGAAATGAAGTTTCCATAATTCTACAAAGTTTCGCCTCATGGTCCTTGGTCTACATTCTCTTCCTGTGAGATGGCAATCAGAAATCCTCCTGCCTTCTCCAGTGTAGGCATTGCCACAAATCCTCCTGCCTTCTCCAGCTAGGCATTGCCACAAATCCTCCTGGCTTCTCCAGCTAGGCATTGCCGCAAATCCTCCTGGCTTCTCCAGCGTAGGCATTGCCGCAAATCCTCCTGGCTTCTCCAGTGTAGGCATGCCGCATTTTATTCAAGGCTGTACCTGCCAACCCTCTCCTTTTGCATCACTCCTTTCCTGCCTTAAGATGCCCTCCAGTCTGAATCCAGTCTCGTGTATGCCCCTTGTTCCTCTGGGGACCCATAGAGGCCTTGCCTTGCCCAGAAGCCATCCTTGGTGGGACGGTACTCCTGTTTTGTGGAGAGCTGAGCGACAGCTCTTGGCCAGAACAGAGGCTGTTCCCGTTGCATTGGTTCAGCTGTCTTTTTGCTGCCTGTTTGCTGCTTCAGACCGCCGTGTATCCAGAGCCCAGACATCATTCCCTAACATTAGACCCACATCAAAGTGGGTTTGTATTAAGAACGCTGTGCCTTCATCCAGCTTCCCTAAGGGCAGACTTTCTACAAATGTGTTGACGATAATGGTGTCCATGTATAGGGTCCTTTCGATGTGAGTGCTGAGTGTTGTGTTGGATTCCTTGCCGCTGCCTCACAACACTGCAAGCTAATTAGTATTGACTCCACATTTTCCAATGAGGATACTGAGGCTCACAGAGGTTCAGGATTTCAGGTAGTAAATGGCCAAGGTAGAATTAGAAGCCAGGTGCACCTGGCTTATAACTTCGACCTTTCCACTGGCCCAGCATCTCTCTACTGCTGATTGAGAGGGGCTTAGTGTGTTATGCCTTCGGGGGAATTTGCTTTCTTTTTTAGAAAGTCGTAGAAATGAGTCTTAAAGACTGTCTTTCTAATGAAGTGTTTATAGATACCTGGATAGGCAAGGGAGTCATATTTTGGGGCGGCAATCTTCTTGGTATCCTTTGGCCCACCTCCCAATGACCCTGTGTGGGCATCAGAGAGCCCCGGCCTCCCACACCTCTGCTGAGGGTCAAGCAAAAGGTCCTGAGTCGGAGCTGAGAGATGGTGTCACATAGTGCCACCAAAAGTAGGAATGCCATCCAATCTTTTTCCACCCAGGATGCGATCCCAAAGTCAGGGCAAAATAGGGGGCAAGGAGACGCGGGTTAAAGGAGAAATAAATAAAGGAGTCCATTTTTCTTAAAAAAAAAAATCGCCTTTGCACAGACTGTCAATGATAAAGCCTCCTGGCTTCAGGAAATTGATTCTGGCAGAAATCTTGGTTCAGCTTCATTGTTTTGGTTCCCATAGGAATCTTTGGGTGATAATAAAAGCTCTGTGTCTGGAGCAAACATAGAGCCGCAACAATTATTTGCAAAGTGAATGTCTAGTCATCTGGAACTGGAAATAAATTCAGTAGGAGTATCAAAAGCAAAAGTCAAGGAGCATAAAGACAGTTAACTAGAAACGTCTCCTGTGTAGTTACACTCTCCTGTGTAGAAGCACACCCAGAGAAGTCCTGGGCTCTTTATTCTGTCATTGGAGCATGGTGCTCTCCTGCCTGTGTGTGTGTTTGGCTCATGACATCATCCCATTTCAGCCTCCTCCTCGTCTGCTGCTCTCATGGGTAGGATGTAAAGAACTAAAATTCATTACATCTGGACTGTAAACTTTTGCATACAGTGAGCGCTTCATGCAAATATCCTAACAGTCATATGAGACGGCCGTTATTTCTTGTCCACATTTCACTCAGGAGGAAATGTGCTTTCAAGAATTGACTTGTGTTGGCTCACACAGTTAAGTGTCAGAGCAGATTCAATGTATTCCCAAGCCCATGGTGAATGGGGTGTCTTTGGTTAGGACCCAGGGGCCAATTTTTGAACTTCAGCTCTGCTACTAAATATTGGTGTGAGTTTAGGAAAATCTCTTCCCCTTCCAGAGCCTCTGCTTCTTCATTTGTAAAAAAGAAGATAGTGGCTTCAATTTTGTCTGCAAACACTTTCTTCTAGTAGTCTGTGGTTTGATTATCCTACATAGCCACTGCTGGCCTCATAAATAAGACACTTGTTTCCTTCCTTCAGCTTTTTCCCTTCACACTGAACTAAGCATCCATACCAAAGTATCAAAGGAAGCTTTATTCACAAACTGGGATTGCTGGCATAATTGAGGATTTCCTCTCAAATCCCAGCCATACCTGGTATATATTTTTTTTGTTTTTTTTGCATGTGTGTTAGCATCTGAGAGTGTCTACTTTTTCCCAATATTGAACAGATGTTGAAGAATATTTATATGTATAATTTATATTTATATTTATATAAATTATACATCTGTGTTTCTCAATTTATATTTATAAATTATGGGTAAGGTATGATTATAATAAAATTACACCCACATACTCACTACCCAATTTCAAAGACCATAGCCTTCAACTCTGAAGACCCCTCCCTCACACATCCTTGAGAGATGGCCACTACTCTAATTTGGTGTTTATCATTCACTTGCTTTTCTCCATTTTACCGTGTTTTAAACCTTTAAAAACATATCATTTAACTTTACATGTTATTGAACTTTCTATAAACAAACTCACATCACATGTATTCTTCTGCAAATTATACACACATAGTTCTGCTTAACAACATCTTCCTGAGTCACCCATGTTGCCTATCATTACGTTATCATTTTACATACTTGATAGGATCGTACTGGACGATTATACTCAACGTCTTTATCCATTCTACTCTGTACTCCAGGCACACTTTCAAGTGATTTCTGGATTTTCTGCTTTTTTGAACAATGCAGCCATGAACATCTTAGACATGTCTCCTGGTGTGCACATGTAGGAATTTTTCTGGGTTATGTATCTAAGGAGTGGAGATGTTAGGTTCTATTTATTGGGTAATACCATTTATTTCCAAAGCAGTTACCCTCTGCTGGGAGTAAAGGAGAGTTCATGACGTTCTGTGTTTCTCAAGGCCTACAAGTTCTACGAATGTTGTAGGTTATAAATGTTGTTTCATTTTGCATTTCTCTAATTATAAATAGGTTGTTTTTTTTTAATGTTTATGAGCTGTTTTTCTTTTTTGGTGAAATGTGAATGTCTTTGGAGTTTTTCTAAATGATTCTTTGCCTTTTCTTACTGTTTGCAGTTCTCCATTCTCTAGTCTTTGTCAGGTACTCAAGTTGCAGATATCTTGAATACACCATGGCTTGCCTTGTTCTCTTTCTGATATCTCATAGTGAACAGAAATTGTTAACCATAACAGTGAATTTATTGATCTTTTACAGGTAGTGTTTTTTGGAGTCTCAGGAAGTCCTCCTTTAAGGAAATTTCCTTGAGAAGGTAAAGATACTATCCTATATTATTTTCTAAGTGTTAAAATATTGCTTTTCATGTGTAGATATTGGATTCACCTGGGGACTTTTATTTTTGTGTATGATGTGAGGTAGGGACTCAATATCATTGTTTTCCATATGGATAATCAACGATCGCAGCCTCACTTATTAACTGTATGCACCCTGGCTCCTGAGCTATCTACTCTGCTTGATTAGTCAATTTAAAAATATTCTTGTGCCAATACTTCTATAGATATTGTAATAAATCTTGACATCTTATAGGAAAAATGCCCTTATCTCATGTTCTTCTGACTTATTCTTTACCTATATACATTTTACATTGTCAAGCTCCATAAAATGTCTTATTGAAGTTTTTATTAAAACTAGATCAATTTGAGAACTGATATTTTTACAACTTGTTAAATTTATTACTAGGTTTCTGTTTACATTTTTATTAATGATTGCTATAGACATGCAATTTTCCTTTATTGCATTGACTCTACTGTGCTCTTGGTATTCATGTTGCAGTCACCTAAAGAACTGAGTTTATTTGCTATTCTCTGGATGATTGTGTAAGACTGGAATAATTAGTATCTTGAATGTTCAGTAGGAAAAGCTTATAAAACTGGATATGTTATTTTCTTCAAGGGAAGACTTTAAAAAGCCATTAATCCAACTTCTTTCTGGGGGATGGCTGCTATTTGTAATTTCTATTTCTTCTTAGACAAGTTCTGTTAAGCTGTATATTTCTAGGAATTTAGACATTTTATCAAAGTGTCCAAATTTATTGACAAACTTTGTTTTTAATATCCCCATTACCTGTTGACTCTCTGCAGCTTCTGTGTTTGCCATTCCTTACCTTTTATACCTTCTCTCTTATCTCCTGATTAAAATTTCAAATTAACCAACTGATATAGTTTGGCTATGTACCCACCCAAATCTGATCTTGAATTCCCATGTGTTACGGGAGGGTCCCCAGTGGGAGGTAAATGAATCACTGGGACAGGTCTTTCCTGTGCTGTTCTTGTGATAATGAGAACTCTCACAAGATCTGATGATTTTATAACACGGAGTTTCCCTGCACAAACTCTCTGTCTGCTGACACCCATGTAAGATATGACTTGCTCCTTCTTGCCTTCAGTCGTGATTGTGAAGCTTCCCCAGCCACGTGGAACTCTAAGTCCATTAAACCTCTTTCTTTGGTAAATTGTGCAGTCTCAGGTATGTCTTTATCAGCAGAGTGAAAATGGACTAATACACCAACTTTGACTTTTTATCTATTTGTTTTGTTTCATCAATGTCTGCTCATTATTCCCTTCAACTTGGGGTGGGAGGACTATTGTGTTTATATTCCTGATATAGGTATTTATTATTGGATTGATGAATGCATTTTAAAAACCAAAATAAAAAGAGTATCTCTAGAACTGCTTGTCATCCTCCACATGGAATTTGTATTATTGTTCTATTTTTTTCTCAAATTTTCATAAATTATGAATTATTAATATTTGAGACTGTGTTTCACTTGTGCTGATTTCCAACTACAGGATTTCCAGTCCCTAGGTTTTTCCCACCCACCCACAAGAATTGCCAGTTGACTTCAGGTATGATCAATTATTGCCTTTAACAAATATTGGGCACCCACATGTGCCGGGTACTGTTCTAGATACTTAGGTTGCATTTGTAAACAAAACAGGCCAAAAAGTTATGCTTTTTTGGAGCTTATGTTCAAGCTTTTTTTTTCTTTTTTGCTTGTCTCACTGTCGCCCAGGCTGGTTGGAGTGCAGTGGTACAATCACAGCTCACTGCAGCCTTAACCTCCAGGGCTCAAGATCCTCTCACCTCAACTTTCTGAGTATCTGGGAACACAGGCACATACCATCCTGGCTAATTTTTTGTAGAGACGGGGTTTATGCCATGTGGCTCAGGTTGGTCTCAAACTCCTGGGCTCAAGAGATCTGCCTGCCTCTGTCTCCCAAAGTGCTAGGATTACAGGCATGAGCCACTGTGCCTGGCCAGGAGCTCATGTTCTACTGTCAATTCTTGGAAATGTCCCAAATACATGAATAGAATGTATATTCTTCATCTGTTGGGTGCAGTTCTACATATGACTATTAAATCAAATTGCTTTTATGACTCAAATCATGCATTTCCTTACTGATCTTTTTGCTTATCTCAATTTCTAAGGAAATGTATATTAAAATTTCCTGTGGTTGTTCATTTGTCTATTTCTCGTTTCTAATTTCTGTCATAAAAGCCATATTCTTTTAAAAGACAAGAAACTGATGTTCAAGAAACATGCCCTATTTCACTAAGTTTGTTAAAAATGGATTATGGATTCCAGTGTACTTGTCTAATAGACACTATTAATTGTGCAACTCTTGTCATCTGTTTTGCCTAATAACACACCCAGTCCCTTTTTATCCTTTGGGAAATCCCTCTTCCCAGACTTTTAATCAAATTACCAGAGTTCCTTGCTCCCTGATCAGCTGCAAACGTGTCCATGGCTGGTAACCATAGTATCCTGAGCCACACACTGAAATCAGGTCAATGAGGCCCACGCCCAGACAGACGTATCTTTGTCACACTGCCTTCCGATAAATTCATATGGTCACTAGCCATGTCTGAAAGCACCTCCCAAAGACATGAGTTTAATTGTCTGGCTGCATAACAAGGATATTTTCCCCTGTGATACTCATCTCATCTGATGATGTCCTGCATTTCCTTGTTATTTCTCCTCCACGACTGGAAAACATAAACTGTCTTTTAGTCCTCAAAATAACTTTTAGTGCCATCTAGAATTTATCGCATTGTTGAATAAGGTATGGTTTATTTTTAAAAAAATCATTAAGCAGTACCACTTGCTAGTAACTAACTGTGCTAGGAGGCACTGTGGATTCAGAATGGAGTGAGACATGTTCTTTTTACAAGGAACACAATATAGTCGGGCGAAAGTCATGTTGATAAATGTGTGCAATGCGGTTATGGGCACGTGCGTGGGCGGTGGGAGGCAATTCGCTCAACCAAATGGCAGGCAGTCAGGAAAGGCTTCACAGAGGTGACATCTGAGTTGCATCTGAAATACATACTGATTAAGAAAAGCATCTGCAGAAAAGACACGTGATTCCTCACACATTAACTTTTCAAATGATTTTCAAGATAATTTCTATTTTCTTTTTGCTGCTATATTCTCATTTCCTGACAGGGTTTACGAATACGTGGCACCGCACGGCCACTCTCCCTCTTCTCCCGGCCATTGGCAGGCATCCATAACTGAAAACAGAATTCCTTCCTAAGAAGTCTACTCAACACTAGGTGCCATGATGAGAAATAATGTAGAAATTAATAATCACGAATAAAGTGTACTTGACAGACACTTGCTTACCATTCCTACATGGAAATCTTGCTACTCAGAGGTGAAGTAGGGAGAGCAAGTTCTAAAATGTTAGTCCTAGAGCACTGGGATCACTAGGAATTAAAAAAAATTCCAAATCTCAGTCTACACATCTCCAGGGCTGGGAAAAAGGCTTCAGGATTTTTGGAAGCTCCCCAAGCAATTCTAATGTGCAGAGAAGTTTCACAATTACTGCCGTAGAGGTGTTTGTTTAAAAAAAAAAAAAAGTCAAATTCGTTAATCATGTGAAGGGCTCAAGGGATTACCGAATCGTACTCTTCTGGGAAGAGAATTTTCCAGAGCAAGAGGGAGGCCTCTGAATCTGAAGTCTGGTCACTAAGTGGACACCAAGAGTACAGACTCAGGAGACTGGCGAAAGAGGAGGATAGCAGCAGGGGCAGAGCCAGAGGTGGCCTGCAGGCATCTTTCTTTCCCAGTTTTCATGACATGATGCCACTTCTGCTTAGCAATGGTCATTCTGTACCTTCATTTCTATTTTTTCGGAAATGCATAAGGATTAAAGTGTCAGAGTAATCAGCCTAACAACCAAACGAGCTGAGGTTGGCTAAATTCAACTCTACCCACAAAGTCACTAAATTTGCCTACAGGATAAAAGCCTACCAGGTACTTTAAAAAAAATCAATGACATGATCTTATGCTGCATTAAAAAGAACATGCCTATGAAACAGAATACACTGTGCATACTTAGAGTTTTGGGTTAAAGATAATTGAGTATAAAAAACTGTAGAAAACATTGCTTTGAAAGTGGAGCCAGTTTCAATGTTATCTAAGCTCTTGGCAAAAAAGGAAAACTACCTTTTAATTACACTACAATTGAGTCTTCAACTCTTATATATTCATTCAGAATTTTAAAATCTCTCTCATGGGAGAAAATGTAAAAGGAAAGTTTTCAAGACCGTTTTGTACCTTAATATCCTTTTCAACTTCTAATGTAAAATGCATTTGTCCTGATAGAATGCCGTGAAACAAAGACCAATTCAGGAAACTGATGATGTTTAAAAGTAGCTCCTTTTTCTCTGCGTTGAGAACAATGTTATTGATTCAAATTAGAAACTTCTAGTTGGGGGGCAGGAGAAAGAGAAAGAAGAGAGAAGCAAGCAATCCATTACCGAGCACTGATTCTTGGCTGACCTCTAACAGAGGAAGAAGATTCAGATTTCTGCGGCCAAAAGTAATAAAGTGGAAAATGAATTTTTACAATCCCCACACATCACTGAATTTATCTATTGTCTTCCTACAGAAGGAAGTTCTATTTCAAAGGATTTTCACTCCTGTATCTCTGAACTGAGAAGAAACAAGGTACAGTGTGCAGCTTCAAAATGTTTAAATCACCTCTATCAGTGTTCTGATTAAAAATTAGCTACACTGTTCTTTGCTCCTTGAAAGCTTCATTGGAGCAGTCCCCCATAACAGGCAAAGAAGAGTGTCCATCAACCCGCTCTGGTGGGATGCGCTGTCAGGAATGGAGCGCCCCCTGTAGGCCAGTCACCCAGCCAGTCTGTTCCCATCGATTAGAGCAGAAGCTCTCAAGCATGGTCCCTGGACTAACAGCATCACCACCACCTGAGAACTGGTAAGAAATCCAAGTACTGGGGCCCCACCATGGGCCAACTCAATCAGAAACCTCTGTGGCGGGGCCCAGCCATCTCTGGGCCCTCCCAGGTGATGCCGATGCCTGCTAATTTTGAGAACCACTGTATTAGAACACCTCATTCCCCAAAGATGTCAAAATCAAGGTGTCATTGTGTTAAGAAATTAATTATGCAGGAATGAACAGAGATGAAATGTCTTTCCTACATAGAGACAGAACCAACAAGTTGATGTTTGTATCAAGTAAAAACACTGAGCCATAATTTAGAAAATACTGACACCAAATTGTTTGTGGTTTAATGTATTTAAAAAAGCTTTTAGCAACTCTGTATTTATTCCCAATACATAGTTTGAATAAATTACTGTGTCCTTTCATGAAAAGGGTAAAGAAATGTAAGTGACTCTACCATAAATATAGGAAAAGTTTGGATAATCTCAGTACCTACCACCACCAACAATAAGACCAGAGAGTCTACCCCACTGTTATAATCCTTCCCTGTCTTATCTGGACTGCAGTCTGACTCAAACCAGTTCATGGCTATCTGACTACAAAGCAAGGCTAAACGTTCACAATCAAGGTGGAAATGAAAATAACAAGAAAAACAGCCCATTTTTCATGATTTTTTTAATTTAACATATATAGTACATGTAAACAGCTGGCATAAAATTCATAAAAATACAATACTCCTATGCAGTAACACTTTATTCCTGATACATCCTTTCACTTTCTCGTTAATATCACTGGCCTATCTTAACACTATACTCTTTTTGCCAAGCATTTTTAGAGGGTTATCTTTTTACAGAAATACAGCCCCAACTTTGTTTTCTAAAATGACATAGCAATAGCTCTTTTGATCACTTCCTTTTAACCTTTCCTCACAGTAAAGCAAAAATATTTTTAAATGCTAAAAATATGCAAACCACTGAGATTTAATACTGTTCTGTCACACCTATGGAACCTGCCACCACCCTGCATTGCCATCAAAGGTGTGTTGCTCCGTAGTGCTGGTGCTGCGAGCTGTGGCCACGGCTGCATAGCAGGGACCTTCCAGCCTCTGCTCCAAACTGGCTCCCCTAATATATAGCTGCATTTTGCTGGGGGTTACATTCATAAACACTGCTACAAAAGGATCCTTCTGGAAAAAGCTAATTTGCACTACTGTTAATGGATCCCAGCAAATGAAACAGTTACAATAGTATTTTTACTGCTTTTTCCTGTACAGAATTTCTACTTATTACATGTGAACTTATTTGGAAGTAAATTACTAGGGGGTGAGAAAAACAGAAAGGTAACTGTAAAAGTAAAATTTTTAAAAATTGTAACTGCTGGATGTACAGAATCAGCCACACTCGGGTAATCAACCATCACAGAGAGCAGAGAGCACCTCCCCTCTGTCTGCCCAGGTCGACTCCCATCCTCAGCCTCAAGTATCCACTGCCCATTTTCCTGGGCTGCTGCTGCTGTGCATCATCGCTTCACTGTTGCTCCGAACCCACAAATCACTGGCTGCTTCTCTATTTTCTAAAACTAGCAAAAGCCTAAGAAATAAAAATAGTCAACTAGCAAATGACAAAAAGCGGCCACAAATCTGAAGAACACTGCCAGAGTCCATCTCCTGGGCCACCTCCAGGGAAGGAGTGTCCCTAGGAGCTGCAGCTCTGGGCACTGGGGCAGGGCTGGGGGGCGGTGCTTCTCTGAGGTCACACTCCTCAGCCTTTGTAGCTGACTCATGTCAGCAAGCTGCTGCTTCCCGGAGGCTAGGCCTGCCCTTGGACTCTGGTAAGAAGGTAGAAAGAGAACAGTGGCTTCCAGCAGTGGTCACCAGAAACCATCCTGAGGACTAAGGTCTCAAGGACAATCCACAATGAGGTTAATCTGCCTGTGGTTAAGAAAGAGAAGCTGTATAATTAAATGTGTAGTCAGCCATAGTCACGGTTTGCTTAGAATTTAAAACCCTAAAACCTTTTCTCAGAACTATGAGGTTTCATCGTTTTGAAGAATCTCATTTCACACAAATTAACTTCTAAGAAACAAAAATTCATACAAGGAATTCAAAGAAGGTGTAGAAATTCAAAATAAAAATAAACAGGAAGAAAAAAACTAAAAAGGAAGATGAAATATACTTATTTCTCATACTGAAAAGATAGTTTTTTAAACCAAAATTATAACATAAGGCTTAAGGCTTTGTCTTATTAAAGGCAGGCAATCTTAAAAGCAAAATATAAAAACTCCATTTATCATTATTCTTTACTTTCTTGATAGCAAAATTAGTCATGTTTTATTGTACCTTAATAGTAAAAGAAAAACGATCATGTACAACAGTCTACTGTTCCACTATAAATTGTGTCTACTCAAATATACATTAGTTTCTAGATGCACTACATTTGGAGTTGTTCAAAATAGTTTTTCTTAAAACTATAATTAAACATGAAAAAATTTTAAAGTGGTTTAAAGGTATTAAAATATAAACATTTGAATAATGCTAAAAAATGAGAAAAATACAGTTACCATTAATTTTTTTAAAACCAAGATTAAGTACTTGACAAGCAACTAAATAAGTAAACAGCACTTATTTGACAGAAAATGTGGTGGGGGGAGGAGGAGGAGAGGGGGAGAAGGGGGGAGAGAGAGAGACAGAGAGAGAGAGAGAGAGAGACAGACAGACAGACAGACAGACAGACATGATAATGGCAAGTGGCTGGAAGTTTAGGAAATTTTCCTAACCACTAGGTCCAAGAGTTTGGAATAATGGGCAGGAGAAGCTTCATTAACAAGAGAACAGAGAACAAAAAGAGCACAAGGAAGTAAAATTCTACACAGCAAACACTCATGTCTGCCCCGTCTACTGTAACCAAGTTGATGTTAGGGGCTGACATGACCGAAGAACTTACAATAATCACTGAAATGTCCAAAAGACAAGAGCAAAAGGCAGAACAAAGCAGCAAGGGCATTCATCGTTCTCACTGTAAAATGAGCCCCCGGACTGTCAGAATTGTCCTGCATTTTTCCTATCATGCTTCTCATGACCCACTGTGTTTTCTTTATACAGGTAGCTTTGCTCACTTTAGCACAAATATTAAAGTCAAATACAAACATATACTCATTTGCATAGCAAATTTTAGAGGGTGCATTGAAATAGTAACCAACTGATAAAGGTGTAAGTCATTTTTACAATTAGAATGACATTCAACTTGACCAAATAAAACGTTTTCTATTTGAAAACAGTTACCTATAAAAGTTTTTGGAATATGAACAACACATGACTTAGCGAAACATTAAAACCGTTACTGATGCAGTTGGCCGTGGGCAGCAGTTCACGTAGCAGTCATTCTTTTACAACTTCTAGGACTTTGTAAACACTGTTCTGGAAGACAGTGACGAAGTGAGGTCTGGAATCCTTCACCAAGAGGTTACATAAGGGAGTTTTCCCAGCATTGGCAGGATCTTCTACATCCCAGATTTCAGGCATACTGCAACCAGGCCTAGAAAAATAAATCAATGTGCAATACAACTGCAGATAAACAGAGTGCTTCTTGTATTCCTGATCTCATTTCCACTTACATTCCTTAGTTTTTGAAGAATTCTGTTATATATTCATGTTTTTATAAGCTGCCATGATTCACTTTAGAACAAGGTGAATGCAGCAAAGGTGATAAGGAAAGAAACAGACCTTCAGACACATATATCCAGGTGTTGGGGTAAGAGACATCTCAGTGAAACTCTGCCTTAGCTGCTTACCAAGAATGTGGTGCTGAGCAGGTCTTTGGTCTGAGTGTTCACATTGGTAAAACGGGGAAATAAAGACCCATGACATAGGTTTGCTGTGAGGATTAGGAGAGATCAGGTATCTAGCACCATGCGCAGCACACAGAAAGAGGTATAATACGGATTTAAAAAACTATAAGGAGCAAATATGCTTAGTTCACAGCGAAGCTGCGTTCATTGTATAGATGCTCCTCAACTTACCATGAGGTTATGTCCCAATAAACCCATCATAAGGTGAGGACGCACTTAGTACACCTCATCTGTCCAACACCACAGCTCCGCCTAGCCTACCTTAAACATGCTAGGAACACTTACAGTAGCCTACAAAATCACCTGACGCAAATGCTTTTTATTACAAAATGTTGACTATCTCAGGTAATTTATTGAATGCTGTACTAAAACTGAAAAACAGAATGGTTGTATGGGTATTTGAAGTAAGGTTTCCACTGAATGCATATGGCTTTAATCCTGTCATAAAGTCAAAAAATCAGTAGGTTGAAACATCCTCAACTGGACAGTCGATATTGTAGAATCAATCAATTTAAAGAAATGCTGGTAGTGGTGAGCATACATCTCAGCCAAATACATAATTAAATCTCAAAAGCAATATATCCTTATAAAGAACAGTATAAATTTATATCATATGACATTTGCCTAAACAAGTCCCTCAAAATAACAGTACCATTTATTTTTAATTTTTTTTTTTTTAGAAAGAAAGAGAAAGGGGGAGAGAGAACAGGAGTCTTGCTCTACTGCCCAGGCTGGAATGCAATCTAAAAATAGGTATTAAAAACCTCTTTTATGCCGATGATTGTGCTTAACAGCGGAGACAGGAAGGAATAAGGGAAGAAAATAACAAACAAACAGACAACCAATATTTTGTTTAAATCTGTGAAATGCTATGCAAATGCTGAGGAATGATTTACTTCCAATTATGTGGTCACTTTCAAAATAGGTATAATGTGATACTGAGAAAAATGTATGTTCTGTGGACCTGGGGTGAAGAATTTTATAAATATTCACTGAGTTTACTTGTTCCAGGTCTGAGATCAAATCATAAATGTCCCTGTTAATTTTCTATCTCGTTGATCCGTCGAATATTAACAATATGGTGTCAAAGTCTCCCACTATTATTGTGCAGGAGTCCAAGTCTCTTTATAAGTCATTAAGAACTTGTCTTATGTATCTGGGTGTTCCTGTATTGGGTGCATATGTATTTATGATCATTGACTTCTGTTGCTGCATTGATCCTTTTACCATTATGTAATGTCCTTGTTTCTTTTAGTCTTTGTTACTATTAAAGTCTATTTTGTCAGAGACGAAAGTTACAACTCCTGTTGTTTTTTTTTTCTTTCCATTTGATTGGTAAGTCTTCCACCAGCCCTTTGTTTTGAGTCTTTGTATGTCCTGGGCAGAAAAGCACCATGAATCTCAATGCTGCTGTTTTAGCCGGCGCGGCAGGTTGCTCAGATTCCAGCGCTGGGAATCAACAAGTTGACTTCACCTTGTGATCGAGTGAGTCAGTCCTTTTATAAACTCCCTTTCATATATGCATCCATCCTATTAGCTCTGTCCCTCTGGAGAACTCTGATAGATGTGTTTGAGTTGTTTTTACAAAAATGGAATTATTCTGGGACTCTAAACAGTAAAATGTGGTGCGATTTTTCCATGTCAGTGCATAAAGATCTACTCTATTTTGAATAGCTGCTGGTTCTCATATGTATTATTAACCAATTCTTTACAAATAGATATTTTAATTGTTTCCCATTATAAACCAATGCAGCCACAAGCCTCCTTGTGCTGAGCTCCCTTCTTCAAGATAAACCTATAGAGCAGCGGTCCCCAACCGTTTTGGGACCAGCACCTGGTTTCATGGAAGACAATGTTTCCATGGACTGGAGAGTGGGGAGGGATGACACTGTTTCACTTCAGATCATTAGGCATTAGATTCCCATAAGGAGCACACAACCTACATCCCTCGCATGTGCAGTTCACAATAGGGTTCATGGTCCTATGAGAATCCTGACTGATCTGTCAGGAGCCAGAGCTCAGGCGGTATCGCTCGCTCACTCTCCACTCACCTCATGCTGCAAGGCCAGGTGTCTAACAGGCCACAAACGTACTGGTCCATGGCCGGACGCTTGGGAACCCCTGCTCTAGAGGCAACATTATCACTCTGTCAAAGGAATACACAATTTTTTTTACCTTCCCTTCAAACTATCACCTAGAAATGTTTAGCCAGTGAGTGTTCCCATGAAGAGGGACACTTCAAGTGCACACTTATTGCACATCCTTGCTGACACTGGTTTCTACTGACATTGAACACCTATGGTAATATGACTGGGCATGGGTTTTCTACCTTTTTATTTTCTCATACACATCAAGGCTGAACTGTTGTAACACTGAGGGCCCATGGTGGCAGAGAGTGAGACACACAGGAAGTAGAGAATGACCCACAGTTTTCCTGAGTTCAACAGCTTTTAGGAAAAAGAGAGGACAAACAGCTGTCTTGGGAAGCTGTGTCTGCCTTGTGCAATACTGTTTAGTCCTCATCTGAGTTTCCCAAGGTTTCCCCAGGCCAGCCATCTGCAAATAGCATTAGCGAAAATCTGAATAATTTTCTTCTGAATACATGTATTTTATTATTGGAATAAAAGGAAGCAGAGAACTGTAGTTAATTAAAAATGAATCTACAACTTGCATGCAAATATATTTGAGTGTTTATATTTAAAGACAGTGTCAAATAGTTAAAGAATAATCATGCCATACAATTAAGCCACTTGTAAATGAGATCATTTAACATAGTGCTCACCAACTGTCAGGCACAGATGAAGCACTAGGTAAATATTGGTCCCTCTTCCCCTTCCTCTCCTATCCAAGTTCCCCATCTGCTTCCCCCATTCTGACACTTTCATGTCCCAGCAATCTATAGGGGTTTCAGGCTGACATAACTGAAATGGAAAGTGAAGGCCAAGGAAATAAGGAAGATCCCAAACTTGGCGGAAAGCTTTGTCAAGAAACTTCCTACTCTAAATGAAAACTCTAGGTAAGTATTAGTCGCGTTTCCCTTTTCGTTCCTATTTGAAGGCCCCATTTGCTTTCCTGTCGGAGCAGAAAGTACAACTTTTGTTTTGTGTCAAGGTTGGAGCAGAGTGGACCTGATCAAGCTTTCCTGACAGTGCCATCAGCCTGGCTTAGATCTTGTACTAGAGAGAGAGTGTCATTTTAATGCGTGGGGAAAACAGATGAGAGAGTCACTTTCATAGCTTCTTCCCACTCAACTCCTGCTGTGACAGCCACAGTAACTGCAAGTCAAGGTCCAGATGGGGAAATGCAGCACACCCTCCTCTGCACCCCAACTCTCAGTCTGAATGCTTCGTAAGTGACCTGAGGTCAGTTCAGTGTCTGCTGATTTAGTTCAGTGTGCAAAGTTTATTGCCGTACTTCCTAAATTTGCCTTCGTATCATTTCTTGTGTGAGTAAAACAGTGCTCTGCCTACCCGAACATGAGACTGTCACAGCTATGCAAATCCAGGGGGCTCTCCCAACACCCTAAAGCACAAAGCCCCTGCAACTTTCATATACTCAAACTCCATGTAGGGTCCAGGAAGAAATGGAGACTCTCGAATCAAGGCTCATTGTTAGCTTGGAGAAAAAAGGTTATGAACATTATTTTTATGTTCCAGTAACTTACAGTTGTTTCAAGAGAGTGAAGTCCAAAGAAATAAAGAAGATCCCAATTCTGGTAGAAAGTTATGCTAAGAACTTATTACAAATGTCAACCTGCCCTTCATTTCATATAATTTCCTCATAAGATTCTTGTGAGATGCTTAGAACTTTTTTGTCTTCAATTTATATAACTGTGTGAAGGGGAGGAAGGCAGCAAAACACACTGCCATGTGTGTACCTATGCAAATGTCTTGCATGTTCTGCACATGTACCCCAAAACCTAAAATGCAATAAAAAAAAATTTATATAACAATGTTAAAGGTGAGTATGTGAATTTCATATACATCCACATATTCACAAATGCTTAAAGCATTTTCTAAATTATGACAAAATAACATTTTCCATAAATCCTGACTGAATTCCAGCCATGTAGCACATATGCACAGAAAAATCATTCTATGATCCATAACTTTAGTTTCCTTATGAGCAAAACTGTAGATACTATGTCACAGAACTATCTTAACATTCTGTCTTAGTACCATATGTGTCAATGAAATATCTGTTGGGCAAGTTATGATTAAGCCATAAATATAATACTCTCTAGGTAAAGAGTAGTAAAGAATTTTAAAAATATTATTATTCCATAAAATAGCATTTATTTCTGATAAAAGTATTTCTGTACTGTGCTCTTCATAGAGTGAATGTTTTGGTACTTTAAAAGCAGGCTACTGTCACCTGCTGTCCAGTCACTCACGTGCCAGCTTTCGAGATAACTTCAGATTCACATCTGCTTTCAAGATCTGACTGTACCTTGGAGCTATACTCAGCTTAGTAAATGTCTCTGTGGAAATAGAAACTTTTAACAACTATAAAACCAACAGAATGTGGGTCATAGTATAGTTATTTTCCCATTCAAATAAGATGTGAGATGCCAGGAAAGAAAAGTTTCATTCTGAGTTGATGCTAACAGGGTAACCCATTCATCAACAGGACACCGTGTAGCACAGAGACACAGTATGGATGATGCAGCCCCTGGTGCTCAGCTGCCTGACTTCTCCAAAATGAGGCTCACCATTACTTGGTGTCAGACCCTGGAAGTCTTTTAAAAAAAAAATACATCTAACTTTAAATAAAAGGTTTTCTTTTTTAAACATCAAAAGCAAATATGAACAATTTGGGAGATTATCAATTAGTGCCAATAACATCTCTTTAAGGTAGTATACACATACAAATCATTATTTGAAAAAAAAAAAAAGAAATTTATAAAGACTAGAAAACAAAGACTCCAAATCACTATCTACAAAGTTTTTTTAGGCCAGGAAGGGTGGCTCACACCTGTAGTCCCAGCACTTTGAGAGGCCAAGGCAGGAGGAGCACTTGAGGCCAGGAGTTTGAGACCAGCCTGGCCAACATGGCAAAATCCCATCTCTACTAAAAATACAAAAATTAGCTGGGTGTGGTGGTGGGCGCCTGCAATCCCAGCTCCCTGGGAGGCTGAAGCATGAGAATTGCCTGAACTTGGAAGGCAGAGGTTGCAGTGAGTCAAGATCATGCCACTGTACTCCAGCCTCGGCAACAGAGGGAGAGTCTGTCTCAAAAACAGAAAAATGTTTTCACTTATACTTGATTAAATGTTATATACACACCCCGCCACCAGCAAAGCACTTGCCATGTGCTTGAATTAACCTTTGTGTCTTATGATTATAAAATATTAACTGTGTTGATACTCACTTGGATCTCCTTACACACCACGACTCTTCTAGAATGTAATAATTCACTTTTAACTTTATCAGTTCTCGCTTCACTTCTTCAGCTGCTTTCCGACTATACATTGAATACACTATTTTTGTTCTGGCTCTTTAAAGAAAAATAATTGGACACAAAATTTTCAAGATTAAAAAGATACAATCAACACATTTGGAAGAAAGCAGTGAATGAGACTAGTAGATGATGAGGAAGAATCCAGTCAGGAGGAAATTCCTCATAGGAGTTCCTGCTAAGGGGCATCGGTGAAGTCTAAAGCAGAAGGCAGGAGGAGGACAAGTCATGGGAGAAGAGGGTCACCTTTAACACACCCCTACATTTCCAAACTTGGTCCTCTTTGTGTCTGTTCACTTATTTATTTGTCTTAAATTCTTCACTACTCTACGACATGTAAGATCAGGTGCCCTGTGTGTGAACAGGATAAACTACAGCACACTACAGGACTGCTCTGAAGCTGCAGAGTCTCAACCTTGACATCAACAATAACTCGGGCCGGGCGCGGTGGCTCACGCCTGTAATCCCAGCACTTTGGGTGGCCGAGGTGGGTGGATCATGAGGTCAAGAGATCGAGACCATCCTGGTCAACATGGTGAAACCCCGTCTCTACTGAAAATACAAAAATTAGCTGGGCATGGTGGCGCATGCCTGTAATCCCAGCTACTCAGGAGGCTGAGGCAAGAGAATTGCCTGAACCCAGGAGGTGGAGGTTGCAGTGAGCTGAGATTGCGCCATTGCACTCCAGCCTGGGTAACAAGAGCGAAACTCCGTCTCAAAAGAAAAAAAAAACTCACATTAAATGGTTCTTCATTTTATTTCTAGATTTAAGAAAAACTAAACTTATTCAATAAAATTGGTCTGGAAATTAACTTGGTAAGATTGACTTTTTAATGAAAAAGCTTATTTGTAAAATGTATATGCTGTTGTTACACAGAACAATATACTAATAAGATTCCCCAATCACTTAGAAAATGAATAGCATCACCTGCCTTAGAAACTGCATGAAAAATTAAATCTTTTTTAAAAAAATAATTTAGATAACATGTCTCTAAATTATTTTTTAAAGTCTCAAAAAGATCTAAGAGAATAGAAAACACCCAAGTTCATTCTAACAGGCTATACTGGTGAAAACCAGAATAAACTCCCCTTTGAATGGGATTCTATTTCAAATGACTTCTCCAAACTCAAGAAAAATCACCAATGAGAAAACCTTAATAAACACTCTAAGCTAAACTCTTCAGGGAGTTACAAGATGAAAAAGGACCTGCACATTTCAAAGCCCCGTTAACCTGTGGGAAAGTGTTACAGTATCACTTCTTTTTTCTGCCTGGTAGAGAAGATAGCCCTGAAAGCCGTCATTTTCTTGCCCTCTGAAGTCCTAACAGATTTGTTTAGTGCTCAGCAGTCTTATTTCACCTTTCTGCTCCCCAACTCAATAAATGTCGGTTCACTGTATCCTTTTGGAACATTACTCATTAGTGGGCTGGTGTCTGTTCGCATGGAAGGTTTGTTTTTGATGATGTGAGACTGTGCACTGACCTCAAGCCTGCATCTTCATAGTGTGGATGATTCACAACGGGCCGAAGTGCAGACAGCTTAACACTTGCCATCGTGGGCATGGCACCTGCAAACACTGCATCTGGAAAACAAGAGGAAGGTCTCAGGGTAACATTCAATGAGTGTGAGAAGGGTCTCCTTCAAGTTTAAATCAATTATTTCATGAGTAACAGAGCAGAGGTCCGGCAAGGCTCACGACTTCAGGATTCAATGGCAGAACTATTAAATCAGAAGGCCGATAGAGTAGCAGCTGGCGACCAGGCCTTGGTAAACGATTGTTCTTGCAAAACAGAGCTTCATCATCTCATTAAAGCTTTCTTTCTTAAAAAAACAACTCAGAAATCTTTCCTGAATCTAGAAAAGAAGTTTCAAATGGACTAGGAAAGCTTTATAACAGGAATTCTGGAAGACGATTTAGCATTCATCATTCGATACACAGATGACGACAGCCTTCCTTTCTACGCATGAATAAAGTATCATATTCCAGGAGCTTATTTCAAGATGGAATGTGAAGAACTAATATTAAAACTTCACTAAGAAAATAGGCATAGAAACAATTATTTTAAATGTGCATTTATGACTGTGAATAAATTTTGAAAAAATTAAAATTTATAAAAATGGCAGAATCATCCCCAGGCAAAATGGCCAAATAGGAACAGCTCTGCTGCGCAGCTCCCAGCGAGATCGACGTAGAAGGTGGGTGATTTCCACATTTTCAACTGAGGTACCTGGTTCATTGAGACTAGTTGGACAGTGGGTGCAGCCCAAGGAGGGCAAGCCAAAGCTGGGTGGGCAAGCCGAAGCTGGCATCCCATAGGCACCCCTATGGGATGAGGCTACCAGAGGAAGGAACGGGCAGCAATCTTTGCTGTTCTGCAGTCCCCACTTGTGATTCCCAGGCAAGCAGGGTCTGGAGTGGACCTCCAGCAAACTCCCACACACCTGCATCAGAAGGGCCTGACTGTTAAGGAAAACTAATTAACAGAAAGAAATAGTTTCAACATCAACAAAAAGGACGTCCACTCAGAGACCCCATTTAAAGGTCACCGACTTCATAAACCAAAGGAAGATAAATCCACAAAGATGGAAGAAACAAGTGCAAAAAGGCTGAAAACTCCAAAAAACAGAACACCTCTTCTCCTTTAATGAATCTCACAGCTCCTCACCAGCAAGGGAACCAAACTGGATGGAGAATGAGCTTGACAAACTGACAGAAGCAGGCTTCAGAATGTGGGTAACAACAAACTTCTCTGAGCTAAATGAGCATGTTTGAACCCAACGCAAGTAAGCTAAGAACCTTGAATAAAGGTTAGACAAAATGCTAACTAGAATAACCAGTTTAGAGAAGAACATGAACGACCTGATGGAGATGAAAAACAGCACAAGAACTTTGTGAAGCATACACAAGTTTCAATAGCTGAATTAATCAAACAGAAGAAAGGATATCAGAGATTGAAGATCGACTCAATGAAATAAAGCAGGAAGACAAGAATAGAGAAAAAAAGAGTGAAAAGAAATGAACAAAGCCTCCGAGAAATATGGGATTACATGAAAAGACCAAATCTACGTTTGATCAATGTACCTAAAAGTGACAGAGAGAATGAAACCAGATTGGAAACACTCTTCAGAATATTATCCAGGAGAACTTCCCTAATCTAGCAAGGAAGGCCAACATTCAAATTCAGGAAATACAAAGAACACCACAAAGATACTACTCAAGAAGAGCAACCCAAATACACATAATCGTCAGATTCACCAAGGCTGAAATGAAGGGAAAAATGCTAAGGGCAGCCAGAGAGAAAGGTCAGGTTACCCACAAAGGGAAGCCAATTAGACTAACAGCAGATCTCTCTGCAGAAACCCTACAAGCCAGAAGAGAGTGGAGGCCAATATTTAACATTCTTAAAGAAAAGAACTTTCAACCTAGAATTTCATATCCAGCCAAACTAAGCTTCATAAGTGAAGGAGAAATAAAACCCTTTGCAGTCAAGCAAATGCTGAGAGATTTTGTCTCCATCAGGCTTGCCCTACAAGAGCTCCTGAAGGAAGCACTATACATGAAAAGGAACAATCAGTACCAGCCACTGCAAAAACATACCAAATTGTAAAGACCACTGACACTAGGAAGAAACTACATCAACTAACGAGCAAAATTATCAGCTAGTATCATAAAGGCAGGATCAAATTCACACATAACAATATTAACCTTAAATGTAAATGGACTAAATGCCCACAGACTGAAAAACTGGATAAAGAGTCAAGACCCATCAGTGTGCTGTATTCAGGAGATCCATCTCATGTGCAAAGACACACATAGGCTTAAAATAAAGTAATGGAGAAAGATTTACCAAGCAAATAGAAAGCAAAAAGGAAAAAAAAGCAGGGGTTGCAATCCTAGTCTCTAATAAAACAGACTTTAAACCATCATGGTAAAGGGATCAATGCAACAAGAAGCACTATCCTAAATATATATGCACCCAATGCAGGAGCACCCAGATACATAAAGCAAGTTCTCAGAGACCTACAAAGAGACTTAAGGCTCCCACACAGTAATAGTGGGAGACTTTAACACTCCGCTGTCAATATTAGATAGATCAACAAAACAGAAAATTAACAAATATATCCAGGACTTGAACTCTACTCTGGACCCAAATGGACCTAATAGAAATCTACAGAACTCTCCACCTCAAATCAACAGAATATACATTCTTCTCAGCACCACATTGTACCTATTCTAAAATTGACCACACAATTGGAAGTAAAACACTCCTCAGCAAATGCAAAAGAACAGAAATCAAAACAAACAGTTTCTCAGACCACAGTGCAATCAAATTAGAACTCAGGATTAAGGAACTCACTCAAAACCGCAAAACTACATGGAAACAGAACAACCTGCTCCTAAATGACTACTAGATAAATAACAAAATAAAGGCAGAAATAAAGGTGTTCTTTGAAACCAATGAGAAGCCACAAAGTAAAAGAATTTTGGGAAGCATTTAAAGTAGTATGCAGAGGGAGATTTACAGCATTGAATGCCCAACAGAGAAAGCAGAAAGATCTAAAATCGATACCCTAACAGCACAATTAAAAGAACTAGACAAGCAAGAGCAAACAAATTCAAAAGCTAGCAGAAGGCAAGAAATAACTAATATCAGAGTAGAACTGAAGGAGATAGAGACACAAAAAAACCCTTCAAGAAAAATCAGTGAATCCAGGATCTGTTTTTTTTTTTTTTAAAAGATCAACAAAACAGATAGACCACTAGCCAGACTAATAAAGAAGAAAAGAGAGAAGAATCAAACAGATGTAATAAAAAATGATAAAGGTCATATCACCACTGATCCCATAGAAATACAAACTACCATCAGAGAATACCATAAACACCTCTACGCATGTAAAACAGAAAATCTAGAAGAAACTGATAAATTCCTGGACATGTATACCCTCCCACGGCTAAACCAGGAAGAAGTCATATCCCTGAATAGATCAATAACAAGGTTTTAAATTGAGGCAGCAATTAATAGCCTACCAACCAAAGAAAGTTCACGACTAGATGGTTTCACAGCTGAATTCTACCATAAGTACAAAGAAGCACTGGTATCATTCCTTCTGAAACTATCTGAAACAATACTAAAAGAGGGAATCCTCCCTAACTCATTTTATGAGGCCAATATCATCCTGATACCAAAATCTGGCAGAGACACAACTAAAAAAAGAAAATTTTAGGCCAATATCCCTGATGAACATTGATACAAAAATCCTCAATAACATACTGGCAAAAAAATTAATCCAACAGCACATCAAGAAGCTTCCCATCAAGATCAAGTTGGCTTCACCACTGTGGTGCAAGGCTGGTTCAACATATGCAAATCAATAAACATAATTCATCACGTAAACAGAACCGAAGACAAAAACCACCATTATCTCAATAGATCAGAGAAGGCCATCAACAAAATTCAACAACCCTTCATGCTAAAAACTCTCAATAAACTAGGTATTGATGGAACGTATCTCAAAATAATAAAAGCTATTTATGACAAACTCACAGCTAATATCATATTGAATGGGCAAAAACAGGAAGCATTCCCTTTGAAAACTGGCACAAGACAAAGATGCCCTCTCTCACCACTCCTATTCAACACGGTATTAGAATTTTCAGCCAGGGCAATCAGGCAAAATAAAGAAAGAAAGGTAAGGAGGATAGGTAAGGAGGAAGTCAAATTGGCTCTATTTGCAGACGATATGATTGTATATTTAGAAGACTCCATTGTCTCAGCCCCAAATCTCCTTAAGCTGATAAGCAACTTCGGCAAAGTCTCAGGATACAAAATCAATGTGCAAAAATCACAAGCATTCTTATACACCAATAACAGAGAAACAGAGAAACATGAGTGAACTCCCATTCACAATTGCTACAAAGAGAATAAAATACCTAGGAATACAACTTACAAGGGATATGAAGGACCTTTTCAAGGAGAGCTACAAACCACTGCTCAAGGAAATACAAGAGGACACAAACATATGGAAAAACATTCCATGCTCATGGTTAGGAAGACTAAATATTGTGAAAATGGCCATACTGCCCAAAGTAATCTATAGAGTCAATGCTATCCTTATCAAGCTACCACTGACTTTCTTCACAGAATTGGAAAAAAAACACCTTAAATTTCACATGGAACCAAAAGAGAGCCCACATAGCCAAGACAATTATAAGCAAAAAAAAAAAAAAGCTGGAGGCATCATGCTACCTGACTTCAAACTGTAGTACAAGGCTACAGTAACCAAAACAGCATGGTACTGGTACCAAAACAGATAGATACACCAATGGAACTTAAAATAGAGGCCTCAGAAATAACACCACACAACTTCAGCAACTGGAAAAGAATTCCCTATTTAAATGGTGTTGGGAAAACTGGCTAGCCACATGCAGAAAATTGAAACTGGACCCCTTCCTTACACCTTATACAAAAATTAACTCAAGACGGATTAAAGACTTAAACATAAGACCTAAAACCTTAACAACCCTAAAAGAAAACCTGGGCAATACCATTCGGGACACAGGCATGGGCAAAGACTTCATGACTAAAACACCAAAAGGAATGGCAACAAAAGCCAAAACAGACAAATGGGATCTAAATAAACTAAAGAGCTTCTGCACAGCAAAAGAAACTATCATCAGAGTGAAGAGGCAACCTACAGAATGGGAGAAAATTTTGCAATCTACTCATCTGAAAAAGGGCTGGTATCCAGAATCTACAAAGAACTTAAATAAATTTACAGGAAACAACCCCATCAAGAAGTAGGCGAAGGATATGAACAAACACTTCTCAAAAGCAGACATTTATGCAGCCACCAAACATATGAAAAAAAGCTCATCAACACTGGTCATTAGAGAGATGCAAATTAAAACCACAATGAGGTATCATCTCACGCCAGTTAGAATGGCAATGATTAAAAAGTCAGGAGATAACAGATGATGGAGAGGGTGTGGAGAAATAGGAACACTTTTACACTGTTGGTGGGAGTGTAAATTAGTTCAACCATTGTGGAAGACAGTGTGGCGATTCCTCAAGGCCTTAGAAACAGAAATTCCATTTGACCCAGCAATCCCATTACTGGGTATAAAGACAAAGAATTATAAATGGTTCTATTATAAAGACACATGCACACATATGTTTATTGCAGCACTGTTCACATAGCAAAGGTTTGGAACCAACCCAGTGCCCATCAATGATAGCTTGGATAAAGAAAATGTGGCACATATACACCATGGAATACTATGTAGTCATAAAAAATGAATGAGTTCATGTCCTTTGGATGGACATGGATGAAGCTGGAAATCATCATTCTCAGCAAACTAACACAAGAACAGAAAACCAAACACCGCATGTTCTCACTCATAATTCGGAGTTGAACAATGAGGACACATGGACACAGGGAGGAGAACATCACACACTGGGACCCATTGGGACCTAGGGGAGGGATAGCAATAGGAGAAATACCTAAGGTAGATGATGGGGTGATGGATGCAGCCAACCACCATGGCACGTGTATTCCTATGTAACAAACCTGCATGTTCTGAACATGTACCCCAAAACTTAAAGTACAATTTTTAAAATAGCAGAGAAAATTACTAAGAACATATGTATAACTTTCCCCTGCAAACTATTTAAACAGGATTATGATCTCCTTTGTTTTGGATATTCTAAAAGCAACGCTGCTTAGAAAGTGTACGAGTACTGGAAGTAACTTGGGTTTCAGGGTTTGCAGTGGTATATAAAACTGTGGGAAAAACAGCTAAATATATGAATTTTTTTTTACCTGGTTTAGTACTGTATTTGATCCATTCTATAAGTTCTTCTTGTGGCAAGTTGCTGAATTCCCCTACAATATTCCACTGGGTTTGCAGATTTGCTGAACCTTGTATGGACATTGCTGCTAACACAGCAACAACCACAGCACCAGGATGTACTTTGCAAAAGAGCCATCCAAACAGCTGAAACCAAATTGAGAATTATCGGTCACTGTTAGTATGAAGCAGTTGTATCTATTCTGCAAAACTTCTTCCTAGAGAAGAACGCGGCCTCTGCTAGAGGCCCAGATAAAGGATTCATTATCCTAAAGAAAAAGCCCCAAAATAATAATCTTTGGGATCAAAAGAATTCTGCCATCAGCCTTATGTAAGTGGAACGCAATCTAGAAAGCTCTTTTCTCAATCTGCGTTCTCTACTCTCAAATTCAAGTAAAGCCATACCTACCTACACAATGTACAAGGCCCAAGGCAAAACAAAAATGTGGGGTCCCTTGTTAAAAAATTACTCAGAAGTTCAAAACAGCAGCAGCAAATATTCAACCAAGTTCAGGGTCCTTCTGAACGTGAGGCCCTGTGTGACAGCAGAAACCCCACACTTGAAAAACCTGCCCTGGATGACCCTTTCTATCTGGTTGGTGTAAAAGTAATGACCGGTTTTGTCATTAAAACAGCAAAACCTGCAGTTACATTTGCACCAACCTATATTAGTCACGCTGCAGAGTAAGACTCAAGATTAAAGGATTCCACCCAGCCTCCTTTCCTGTGCCAGCCTGAAGGAGTCAGAAAAGTGGAAAGCCTTATAACATAATACAACATTCTGACTGGGAACTTCGAGGCTGGCCAGTTTTTTCCACATTCTAATAGTCCACTCTCCATAACAACACTTTGTTCCCCTGATCTTTCTCTAAATGTCTGCAGAGCTAGATTTCAAGTTTCCTGAGGGCTTATAAACACTGTTGTTTTTTGTAACTTTTCGGTCCACTACTCTATCTCCAATCCTAGAGCGCACAGTGTAGGTGCTTAGTGAACATCTGCTATGTTTAAGACAGGTGCTGCTGTTGTACCTAGGTGGGTTGGCTAATGGAAAGGTGACACTACGGAGAGGCATAAAAATCTGTGAATACAGAGCAAGGAGGCAATTATCCAGGAAAAATAAGCAGAAAACCACCACGGAGGCTTTAACTAAATTTTAAAAAGCACAAGTCAACAATGTGCACACAAATGTGCACCAAATAAGTGGAAAAAAAGGTTCAAGTTTGATACTAAAAAAATAACATATAATTCGCAAGCACTTATAACTTGAAATCAATTATTAGAATTCTTTGTGACATGAATGTCACAACAAAAAAAGTTATTATTTGTACAATGAAGCTCTGCTTTCTATCAGCACCTGTAGTAAACCCTCATGAACTCAGCCTGTACTAAGTCAGTGTTTGCTGTACACCAACAACCGTGGCAGAAGTCTTTAGAAAGACAAAAAATGATCAGCTTTGGCCTCCTTACCCTCTAATAAAGATAAGTACAAAACCATGAAAAGCTTTGACTATAATCACGTAAAAGGCTTTGTAATTCATTATTTCAGGGCCGCTCAGTAATAAAGGCAGCTGTACTCCAACACAACATGTTACCTGTCTTGAGCAGATCAGTGATGCCATCACACACATGTGGGGTGTCAAGAAGAGTTTTAGTCTCATAATTAAAATACCAAGGGCTGTGTATGCTAACAATTGCAAAGCATGATAGACCAGCTGAAAGAAAAAAGAAAATATTCTTTACTCCTACTGTTTGTGAAGTTTAAGAATACTAAGCCGGCAATGTGCAGAAAAGGGTACATTCTCCTTAGTAACAAAAACTACTACTACTTTGGTTTCTGAAATTTCTAAAACAATCCTTAAAATTCACTTTCAAACGGCTCCATTTTGGTGGAAGGCTAAAATTACAAAGTCATTAAGGCAAGTGTTTCTGTGATTCTCAGAGTCAAATCTGTCATTCATAGAGCCCACATTTCTGAATCTACCTGGATGCAACCATCGGATCAAAAACGGAAAGTGGTCAAAGAAATGACTGCTGCCTCAAGATCTGAGGACTCTACCTTGGAACTGCCCTCAGAACCAGGCTGGACCGCTAGGAGATGGGAGTAGTAGTAACCAATCACATCTCTGAAGCTTCAAGCAAGGTGAGCAGAGAGGAAAGTGATTTCCAATCATGCAAAAGACACCTCACATGTATGTCTAAATGGGCTCCAGAAATCAACTGCTATTAGTGTAAAGATGATCAGAGCAGAACAAACGGGTTTTCCAGTTATTTTAACAAATGAATAGTCAGTCAATCTGCATGTATGTAGCATTCTCATAAAAACACATAATACCGGCCGGGCGCAGTGGCTCACGCCTGTAATCCCAGCACTTTGGGAGGCCGAGGCGGGTGGATCACGAGGTCAAGAGATCAAGGCCATCTGGTCAACATGGTGAAACCCCGTCTCTACTAAAAATACAAAAACTTAGCTGGGCATGGTGGCGCGTGCCTGTAATCCCAGCTACTCAGGAGGCTGAGGCAGGAGAATTGCCTGAACCCAGGAGGCAGAGGTTGCGGTGAGCTGAGATCACGCCATTGCACTCCAGCCTGGGTGACAAGAGTGAAACTCCATCTCAAAAAACAAACAAACAAACAAAAAACACGTAATAGCAGGCTATTTTCAAGATGATTACTGAAAACTACCAACAAAGTTAGAAACTGGAACTAGAAAGGGAAGTCCAAATACATGCAACTTTAAGATAAGTAAAATTATAGTAATATTAAGTCTTTACCTCTCCATGATCAAACTGGTGTTTTCTGAAACAGAAAAAAATATACTGCTATCAGTTCATTACTGAAGCACTTACTTCATATCTTTGCATTTTCATCTTGCAAACAGGCGTTTTACAACTTCTGTAACATTCTCTGAAGACACATATAGGCAAATCAAAATAACTAAAAGTTACATGCCAAAACTGCTGCTACGCTCTTTTAAGAATGATGAAGAATGACAATGTTGTATTGTATCCTGACCATTTGACTACCTGGGTATTTATGAGGACAACAAAGGCACACTGTGGTGTCCCAGCTCCCTCACTGGTGATAGTGCAGCAAAGCATGGAATGAGAAAGAACTTTTAGATTCTCACTAGGCACCCAAGTACAGGTGACAAATGGATGGTTACATGTAGAAATCTGGGTTCAAGGGAGAAGTCCGAGTCAGAGACAGAAACGTGTGAGTTGACAACACACACCTTGTCTTTTTTAAAAGCACTGATATGTTCCCAAGACCTAGAGTAATACCTGGCATCTAGAGCTCAACTTTTTTTTTTTTTAAATGAATGAACAAGTCTATCAATAAATTGTTAATCTGGGTAGCACATAATCTAATTTGAGAATTTGGCCTCAAAAATACTGAGGTCTTAGCAAACACAGGAAACAAAAGAATCTAGCGAAGGAGATGAAACAGTTCTTTATTCTTCTTTCACACCAAGTAAAAACTATCAGTTACCAATTGTTGAGCTCTTACAATGTTAATATGCTTAGCACATTCCACTAACTCTAATCCTCCAACCATTTATTACCCTAATTTACAGACAAGGAAAGGGAATAACAGAGCTACTAAGTGGCAGCCAGGACTACATTCTGACTGACTTCAGAGCCAATATACTTTTTACTACACCATGCTGCCTCGATCCTACTTCCTGGGTCTTTGAGTAAAGAGAATATTGGCATTCACGTCTTTGATAGTCAAAATTTATGTCCTACTCTTCTCTTTACACTGGCTTTGGCAGTTATGCAAAATAAAATGTCAAATGCCACTCCTCTTCCAAAAAAGAGCCCTGATCCTATTTGAACTGAAAACCCTATGAAGCTCAATGGTTTCCTAAAATTATTTCTATAGGTGACTTATTCTTGAAGGGACAGCTTTATTTCTGCGCAAAGTTCCACCTTCCTCTCCCAGAGTTGCATACTAGAGCTGAAACTTTTGTAGCTTCTTCCCGAGCTCTTCAGAAATAATTTCAGCTCAAATGAAGAAAAATTTTGGCATTGTAAACCAGAACCTTCTTCTTTCCCCACCAGCCCGCAACTAAAATGTTACAGGTATAAACAAGGGCATAGTTATCATAAATTGTTTCCAAATGAGAACCAAAATTCTCTCAGCAGTATGTTCAATAATTTATCATTATGTTGGCAGATACTTGGAGATGAGGGGATAATATAAGGCTGTGTATATTCAGATTATAAAAGAAAACATAGATACATATATTTGACAATCCTTGTTGCCCCAAAAATCCCACAAAAGAATAAAAGTAAAGTTAAAACTACTTTCACACTTCACCTTCCAATCCAACACTCTTAATAGTTAGGTTTTATCTTTCCAGATCACTTATAAGGGACAGCTTTATATCTGCGCAAATAAACATATAAAAATCTCCGAATTTCAAACAGAAGCATAATCATCACACACACACACACACACACACAGGCAATTTTTAAAATTCAATAATGCATGATGGACTTATTTCCATAAAGGTGGCCTAAAATTCCACTCTGATTGGATCTTGACAGATACTCTGGATGTTTCCATTTCTCACATTACACACAATACTACTAAAGGCACTTCTCCCCATCATGTCTGTATTTCTGTGAGCGTCTCTTGAGGGTACACCTGCACTGGTGCAAGTACATGGTTAAAGGACAGACCCACTGTATGTTTCACTGTGTATTGCAAAGTTCCCTCCCATCTACTACCTCCCACCCTTGTGAGCATTGCATGCATTATTAATTTTTAGAAATATAGTAAGTAAGGTCTTCACTTTAACCTGAATCGAGAGGTTCAAGACTACATTTTCGGGTTCATTAGTCATATAAATACTCACTCATTCAACTGCTATTCTTTACAATCTTGCAGGAATTGTAAATAAAGTGTTGAACAAGTGATCAGTTTCTTCAGGAGATACAGGTGACACATTTGTATTTAAGAACAAAGGTGTTAAAGGGTAAAAGAGGAAGATAAAGGGTGTGATGGTGGAAAATACCAAGCATGCCATAGGCCTCTCTAAGATTATAAACATACCCTTTCAGTTAATTCTGGAGTTCCATTTTTTTTTCTATACCTAATTCTCTGCTTCATCTGAAATTTACTTTATGTAAAAAGTGAGGTATGAATCCAATTTTATATTTCCCTGTTCATTTCCCAAAAGGCAGTCCACTGGTCCTAAAACCACTCACATAATAATTTACTTTCCCTGCTGAAGTACAAAACTGTGCCCTTCAAGTGTAGATTATGTGCAGGGCTCCTGTCGGATTGTACTGGATGACATCTGAAAGATGAGTAAGTGATGTGCTGTGTTCTGCATAGCCAGGAAATAAGGAGAAATGCTAAGAAGGGAAATGACCACAATAAACACATCAATTATCAAACATTGGGCATATAACATGTAAGTATAAAATCAATACACTGTAAATACCTCTTTAATAAATGAACAGAGTAGGTTGACAAAATTCTTAATAGCATACTTACCTTACATGTGTCTGTTGTTTAGCTAAGACACCCCACATATCACTAATAATCTGTAAATAGATTTTGAAACATTTTAGAAAAGCTGTGTTGGGGAAAATAATATTTTAACTAAAGTATATTCTGAACTGTAAAACCTTTAATGAAAAATATAAGTATGAAGATAAGAGACAACTTAGAAAATAATAATCACAACAACATAATCTTACATTTGAATAGTATGTGATCAAAGGTAATATTCAACAACCGTGTTGGGTAGATTATATCATCCTCATTTTGTAAATGAGCAACAGGCTCAGATGGATTAAATAATCTCCCTGCAGTCTTGAAACCAAATTTTCTGGCTTCAATTCACACTCAGTGCAGCTGCCACCATGCCAACATTGTTGGCAATACCTCTCCTTAATTGTACACACAGAAAACTGGAGAGCTGGCTCAGAGGTTGATAATTACAGCTAGAAGTATTTGAAAAACAGTCACTGTGCTTTCATATTTAGCAGTAACAGGGAGGTCATCTAATGTAAAATCCTGTCTCCAGTGTGGATATGCTCAACACTGCTGACAGGTGGTAATCTAGCCTTTGGAAGAACCACCCACCTGCTGCTTGAGTCTGTAACACTTTCCTTACCAGAACAGATTAGTTCAGGTCCAAGTCCTACTGCCTGGAATTGGCCATAATTCTAAGGAGCCAGGTTATGTGTAACCTTACTTACATGGGGCAGCTTTTAACATGTTTCAAAACAATTATCCACTTTCCATCTGAACCCTTTCCTCTTTAAACCAAACAGCCCACCTAATAGTTTTCATCATCTCGCACCACTTAGGTTGCTGTCTTTTGCATAGGTTCTGGATGGTCAATGCTAAATATTTTTTGAGTACCCACTAGGTGCAAATCCACATAAAGTACATAAAAGTGCAAAGCCTAGTACACAGCAGGAACTGATTGTTAGAGATGAAAAGTGCTGTCGGAGTACACAGCTGAGTGCCAGATGTAGAGCAGTGATGGGGGAAGGTGCAGAGCCAGAGTCTCACTCTTCCCTTCCTTTTTAATGGACATGATGTGAGGCCCCTAACAACATCTCTGATTTTTCAGTTCTGCATGCTAAAATGGAGTTGATAACATTTGTCTACCCCATAGAGTTGTCAAATAACCAATTTAAACACTTGTGAAAATGTTCTATACAAGGCAGAGTACAAATATATAATGTGAACAACTATTATAGTTCAGAATAGTCTACAAATAAATGAAATTGTGTTAACACAGAAATCACTGGCTACAGATCAGGAAACTTTTAAGGTCCGTAATCTTTTTCCACCACAGATTAATTTCTATTCACTCTCTGAAGACACATTTGGTTATAGAATGCACAATTCTTTAAAGAAAAAAAGAAAAGGAATATCACACTTGCTCTTCTTTGTTAAATAGTTAGTCTTCTTTGGCTTTATTTACATCTAGGCTTGGAATTTTACTATCAAAGCCAAGTTGGGGACCTAAACATTTTATCTAGTTCATCAACACACTGCAAATACTCTATTTTTTTTCCTTCTAATGAATAATAAACACAATCCAGGAGGTACTGCACACTGGACAAATCACTTAGAAAGGTATATAGTAAACATTTTAGAAAAATGAATTTAAGTTAAAAGCCAGTAATAATTTACACAGGCAACTTGCATTTGGGTCAATATGGTCTCTGATCAAAATACATGACTATCAAAACTTGAGCCATCCATTTCCTGTGTCTATTTTACGCTAGCAGATAGAATGAAGATGTATACATGTCTATACAAAACTATCACTAAGAAAACACAGAATATGTTACCGTAAGCCCATATACAACACCGTTTCAGGTTAATATGTGGCCAAGTATATGGAACTACTACGTAAAAACAAGAAAATATTCCATTATAAGAAAGACCTCTTAAGTGATGGACATACCTTTCTAACAACTGCAATAAACACTACAAGAACAACGGGAAGCAATAATGTCTTTGTGTATCTCAGTGGAGTCTGAAATACAAAGAGATGTTTTGTTAGAAGAAAATATTTTAACCAAACAAAACTTCATTTCAAATAATGAAACAGGTGAGTTTCTAAAACTACAAACATATGAACATTCACCAATCTACCCACTGACTGCCATCACAAAAAGGAAGGTGCATTTACAAAGAAATGAACTTCCCCAAAATGCTGAGTTGAAACACTAAAAATACACTACCCAAACACCTGTAAGTGTGAAATGTGACTGAAGAGATTACTGTTCACTCTTTGCATGCTACTTATCTAACTAGAGACCAACTTAATATTTACCTAACACAAGTAAAGCTCCTTTAAATATAATAAGCTTTTCCTGTATATTTTGTGGGGGATGAAAATATTATCCTTGAAACACACATACACATTCTCTCTCACACACAAACAAAATAATGTTGATGAGGAGAACAAAACACACTTTTACATTTTCTTTAGTAACAGATAAAAAAAACCAGAAATAAGTTTAATAACAAAGCTCTACACATTGTAATCCTGTGCACCCCTCAATGATCTCTCCACCCAAAAAAACCACTGTTTTACACGTTTTTTACTTGTGTGTGTTAATTATGGGTTAATAAGACTGTATCATTTTGTTTACTCCATTATGTATCTTAAGCATCTTTTCATGTCATATGAAAAGTTGGTATCATGTGAGGAAAGTGTGGTATCATGTGAGGAAAGTGTGATATCATGTTAGGAAATACCATGTAAATCTTCCCCTTTTCTCCACTGGATGTGTGTACCGTCACTGGAACATACGTTCCCTGAACTGGCACTCTACCCTGTCTCTACAGCACAGTCCCTATGAATTCAGATACTTACAGTGATGAGGAATGGCATGCCGGAAACTTTTCTATTTTCTTCAAATTAACTGAAGTCGTGCTATGTCTTATAAATTATTTCTTTCATCACATAACTTAGATTTAACACTCTCAGGCTGTAGTGCTGTGTATGATGCTCTCAATAACATTAAAGACTTTTCACCACACCCTAACTCTCCAATATTTGAAGGAGTCTTGACCTCTTGTGAACATGCATTTCAATGTCTTGCAAGACATGCCTCCTTTATTTGTTTCAGCAGGCTTAACACTGTACCTCTTATACCTTTGTCAGCCATTGTGTGTCAAAACCATCTGCTGGAACACAATAAATGAAGGCTGACAGGCCACTGGAGTAAACAGTACCTCTGCAGGACACACTCAACTCAGAATGACTGGTAGTTCAAAGTTTGCTCTGTGGTGCCCTAACATCCATTGGTCTGGAATTCTGGACACTGGGGTAACACATGGTATCATTAGGGATACTAACATGTCAATAGAGTATTGTTGGCCAGTTTCTCTCTCTCCCTCTCTCTCTCTCTCTCTCCACACACACACACACACACACACACACACACACACACCCCACTTTGAAGAAAAAATGTGTCACTGATAATATAATGAATCAGTACCACATCGATGGTAGGAAAAGAAAAAAGGCACATACATACATGTTTGTTGTTGGATGAACTGAACCATCTCATAAAGTACTGCAAATTAATATTTTATTTATTTAAATATTTCTTTAAAATATCAAAGTATTTTCCTATGCAGTATCTCATTTTGTCTTTGCAATATCTGTTTACGGCATGCTACCAGAAACTAGTAAACTATAACACAAAGAATGAGAGTGGCTTGTTCAAGAACATCAAGCGAAATGGCAGGGTTCTGTCTCACAGTCCACTAAACTACCCTCTGCTTTCCTTCTAAACATCCGAGTACAGTTTTACAAAGAAAAACGCTGTTGGGATGAAAAGCTTGGACTTGACGTTTCAAAGCAAATATCTATTTAAATAACCACAAAATGAGTGAAAATGTAAGCGTTTGAAAGCATGACTAAATTAATGCTCTCACTGAAAAATGGCAACTTGAAATGCCTTTGTGTTTACTCACCTGGAAAACCGCTTCTAGTCTGAATGTGTATTTCTAAATTATCAAAATGAGTAAAGGCCATATATTTCAGGGAGCTGCACTAATGTAAACAGAAATATCTTCCTCTAAGCTGCCAGATTTTCCTTTCCTTCAAACTGAGATAACAGCACACAGAGAGTCTGATATAAGAAGAGCACCCTTTATGAAAAATGTATGGGCCAAACCTTAGGAAACAGAACTAGAAATCACATCTTACCTCTTTTTCCATAAAGTCAAACTCTGCTGCACAGGTATACAATAAAGTATCAAAATCCTTGTAACTGAAGAATTTTGATGTTAATAAGTTGCCAATATGAGCCTGGTAAGAAATAAAATTACCATTACAGTAAGCCATATACTGCAATAATATATTTTAACTTCAATAGTATCTGAAAGAGTTTCATTACATTATGGAGCCCACTGTTCCCATACCAAGACTGCTTTTGTTCAAGAAGGAAATGCTATTTTCCTCCACCTTGATGGTTCCCTTCTTTTGCTGGTAAGAGATACCTTCCTCACTCGTCCACATCCCAAAGGCTTTTTCCCTTGGGTTTTCCCAGCTTACTGTGCTCAACCTGGTGAAACAGGCTACACAGCATGTCCTTTGCTGGAGCCTACCAGCAGCTGTGGGCTTGGGAACACATACAGACTTTTCTTAATCATAAAAGGACAAAGGACTATGGAGTAAAGAAAAGGAAATACTAATTCTGAAAAGATTGAAAAGAGTACTTGAGTGAAGTAGAAATGGGTAGCCATTGGAATAGAAGGCGCTTTCTGACTGACAATCAACTCATCTCACGTAATTATTTACATGTTCTCAAGCATCTCACTCATACTATCACATTTACCTCCTAAAAAACCCACGTGAGGAATGTGGAATTATTTTCACTTTATAAATAAGAAAACTAGGGCTCGAAGACATAAAACATTATGTTTGGCAAATGTTCAGTTTGCCAAACATTTGGCAAGAGAGGGCGTGCATGAGCTCTCTCTTCTGTGGTCTTAGCTAATAGTCTTTATTTAGAAAGATGTTAGAAAGACGAAAGAAAAGAGGAGAAATTATATCTAGGACAAACCATGACTACAATTCTATATGATATCTACATGAAGCAGAAGGAACAGGGTAAGAGTAGGAACAAAATGGTGGGTATGTGGCGAAGCATTTCAAAATACTGTCTTGTTGAGTGAAGAAATCTGTGCTAATAAGTTTAATAAATCAATAGGAAGACTATACAGCACCTAAAACAGCATAAGAAAACAAATCTCAAACAAAATTAAAGAAACTAAGTCCCAGTATTATGATAATTATCATATATGTAAAGAGTGTACATTCACTAATTAAGGGACAGATGCTCAAATTGGACTTAAGGGAAAAAAGTCCAATATTATGTCGTCACTAAAAGATATACTTAAAAGTCTGCTGAACGGTTGAAAATAGAAGAATGAAAGAAGATAGGCCAGGTAAGTCTGAAACAAACCTGTCAGCAATTATAATGTCTCACAAAACTGAAGTCAAAGCAGAAAATATACGAAAAGAGATAATATATGCTAATAAAATTAAAAAGATTATACATATTGCCAACAGATCTGCAGTTAAAAACACAGATTCAAAGCACACAGAATAAGAACTGAAAAAACTATAGGAAGAAATAGAAAACCTGACGGTGTTCATTGAAAATGTTAAACACCGCCTCCTAGAATAAAAAAGTTGACAAAAGTTAACATAAAAGCTGAATACAATCAATTAGCTCACGGAAAATATAAAGTTCACAAAGAGAATACACATTATCCTTGAACACAAGTAAAATCTTTTAATATTCACAAACCATGCAACAATGCATTCCATATATATATTTCTGATTATAAATGCAATAAAACTAGAAAATAACTAGAAATTGCTTTAAAAATTATTTTGATTAGAAACTAAATATCATAAAACTTAACCTTTAAAAAAGTCACAAACAGCCAATCTATAAGACACATATAAAATACTACATACTTATAAGAAAATTTTAGCTTTAAAAGCAATGATCAGAAAATAAGAGAGGTGAAAACAACAGAGCTAAGCATTTTCCTTTGGTTATGAGGTGAGAGGAAACAAAAAGAACCCAATAAGGACAGAAACTGGTGATGAAGAGAAACACAACAAAACCAAAGAGGACTAAAAAAAGATGTAACTTTAAAAATGAGAAAATAATAAACAGACCTCTAGAGCAAGTAAAATGAAGAAAATAAAAGATGTAAACAAAAAGCAAAACGAAAAAGGGAGAAATAACTGTGGACTCAACATAATTAAAATAAGAAGAGTATGCTATACAATTTGCTAATCAATTGTAAAACCTAGGTAAAATGGATGCATTTACGGAAAATCACAGAACACCAAAATTGGCACAAAGAAATAGAAAACTTGAATAGAAGATAAAGTATTCAAATAGCTGAAGTGGAAATCAAGTATTTTCCCTCCCAAAAATCCCTAGACTCAGATGGTTAACATAGATGAATTATTAAACTTTCAAAAAAAAAAAAAAAAAAAAGCAAACCTTTCACAAGTTGTCAGAAAGAAAAAATAGAAAAAAAGAACTCCCCCCCAAAAATACCACCTCTTAATAGGAGACCAATATTAATTCCAAATTCAAATGAGGAAAAGTCAATAAAAGAACAAAAGGTCATTTTCCAAATATGCACATACGCAAAAACTCCAGTAAGAATTCAACTGACTAAATTAAAAAGCATTATTCATTTGATGACATATATAAAATGGGCAAAATTCCTCACTCTAGATGAACTGGAGAACTTCCTAATGAAACTGAATTTGTAGTAAAAAATCTACCTGCAAAGAAAGCTCACTCCAGATAAACTGGAGAACTTCCTAACGAAATGGAATTTGCAGCAAAAAAACCTACCCACAAAGAATGCTCCAAGCCCTGAGGGCTTCATTGCCAAATTCTACCAAACATTTAAGGAAGAGGTAATAACAATTCTACACAAAAATCTCTGTGATAACAGGAGACAGAAAACTTGCAAATAATTTTAGGAGACAATATTACTCTGAAACCAAAACCAGACAAAACCATTACAAGAAAAAAAAAGTACAACAAATATTCCTCATGAATATAGACAAAAATCCTTATAAATATTAACCAAATCCACCATTATAGAAAAATACTGCATTTGAGCAGGTGAAGTTTATCCCAGGATACAAGTTAGATCAATACTCATATATTAAAAAATGTGGAGACTTCCAAATATGTCAGAGTGAAGAAGTTGGTAACTCCCATTCCCCAAAACAACTTTAAAATTGGACAAAACTATTAAAAAAAAAACAACTCATATCAGGTTCTAGAAACTGACCAAAAGGAAGCAACAACCTGTGAAGCATTCATTCATTAAAGGAAAATCCAGAAAGTCTAGGTAAAAACAGTGGGAGTCTGTGGCATTTTCACCTGGGTTGCTCCCATCCACCTCGGCACCACCACCACCTCCCCAGTACTGTTAGTGCAACAGTTCTTTTGAAGCGGGCAGGGAGGAGTGCGGCTGCTCAAAAATTAACCTTTGCCGCTGGAGCACACTGACCTGATTTGGGGTGGAGAGTTAAAAACTTTTGCTCAGAGGTACTATCATTAAAAGTGGAGGGCCGGGCGCGGTGGCTCAAGCCTGTAATCCCAGCACTTTGGGAGGCCGAGGCGGGTGGATCATGAGGTCAAGAGATCGAGACCATCCTGGTCAACATGGTGAAACCCCATCTCTACTAAAAATAAAAAAAATTAGCTGGGCACGGTGCGCGTGCCTGTAATCCCAGCTACTCGGCAGGCTGAGGCAGGAGAATTGCCTGAACCCAGGAGGCGGAGGTTGCGGTGAGCCGAGATCGCGCCATTGCACTTCAGCCTGGGTAACAAGAGCGAAACTCCGTCTCAAAAAAAAAAAAAAAAAAAAGTGGAGAACTCAGCAGGAAATGAAAGGCGGGGTAGCCTTGCCACTCTCTTCCTTTAACCAATGTCAAAATTAAGAATTTATGAGCCAATGTCCTTGAATGACGTTACATATTTCTAGAAATACTAAAGTTACAACTAAATTATTTCTAATTTGCAAATAACGAAGTCTACAGCACCTTTTTTTGGACCTGGCATGATTTTAGGCTATGACAGAAAATGACAACAGTGATTGTGATTTTAACCTGAATTAATACCTTAACTGGTTCATTTTCCCCCGGTGAGGAAAACAGGTTTCATAAACGCAGGACTGGGGCTCTCACTTGCCTTCCTGCTCATGCTCTGCATATTGTCTGACTCAGCCACCTTTCAGCTCTCATTCTCACAGCTGACTTCTAGGACCCTTCCCTGATGCTCCTCTTGTGTATCCCTGCAGCACTCTGTACTGAACTTTTATCATAGCCTTCATTACATTGTATTATAACTGCTAGAAATTGTTGCTCTTTTCCGAATTTTCCGTGAGACTGTATCTTACTCAGTTTTGTATCTTTAGGATTCCTTCTGCTCTGTCAGGCACACAGGACTTACTGAATGAATACATTTTCAACTATACTTTTATAGTTTAAAAATCTTTCCGGGCCGGGCGCGGTGGCTCACGCCTGTAATCCCAGCACTTTGGGCGGCCAAGGAGGGTGAATCATGAGGTCAAGAGATCGAGACCATCCTGGTCAACATGGTGAAACCCCGTCTTAGTGAAAATACAAAAATTAGCTGGGCATGGTGGCGCATGCCTGTAATCCCAGCTACTCAGGAGGCTGAGGCAGGAGAATTGCCTGAACCCAGGAGGCGGAGGTTGCGGTGAGCCGAGATCGCGCCATTGCACTCCAGCCTGGGTAACAAGAGCAAAACTCCATCTAAAAAAAAAAAAAAAAAAATCTTTCCACAGATGGTAGACCGCCCATTTAATAGTTCATGAGTTTTCAATGTTTAAAGCCAAAATAACCCTTGTCCTTAAGAAAACCTAAATGAAAGAGATTAAGGTTAAATCGTCCTCTGTAAAAGAGGGGCTAGGAGCTGGGGGAGTAGAGAGCCCTCAGGGAAGAGTCCTGAAAGTTCTAGAACTCCACATAACCCAGTTTCAAAACTATAGCACTAATCTCATTCAGAAAAAAGAAACAACACCAATCAAAATAAATTATAGGGGGAAAAAGTAGTTTATTTCTTTCATGTTGGTTCTTGTGCTGCTTTCTTTTTTAAATTAAATCTTTGCTAGCCTTCTGACTTAGGATGTGCTGATTAAAACACCAAAATAAAATAGGCAAAGCAATTGTAGACAAGGAGGATCCTTAAAATTATAAGGCAGACTTTTCATTTTATCTTCCCTCCTGCTCTAATACCAAAAGCAAATAAAAATCTTCTCTAAATAAGACTAATTTGGATTAAATTATCTATAAAGACTTATAAAAGCCTTTTACAAGTAATGACTTGAAAACTGGGGAGAAAAAAGAATGAGACTATAATACAATCCCCAGTTAAGGCTCTGAAGATGGTGTCTTTACCATTTACAAATAAGCTAGAGAAAAATGACTGTATAGACCTTCAGATTTGATCTTTAATCTCTAGACGTTTCCTGCCTTAAAATTTTAGTAATATAGAAGGACCAATAAAATAAGAGATTGTCTCAAGAAACTAATTTTGGAAAATAAAAATCTATATACAATTACATTTACTTTCTAGTATATTAAATAGATAAAATAATAGGTGAACAGATTTCATCATAGAATTTCATTTAGTGATACTTGAATAACTCAAACAATTTATTCTTAGTCTATTTGATTCTTTTCAAGTCTTTCAAGTTTAAAAAAAAATGCACTTACATCATCTGTAATACCAAAAATTTTAGATGTCAAGTACTTGAGTATGACAGTTCCAAATAACCAAAAACATCCTTGAATAACCTAAAAAAAAAAAAAACAAAAAAAAAACTTTCATGCTTCATATTCCACAGACATAGGCTAGGAAGGAAAAAATAAATGCTTTAATCATACCTGAAATACACATAGCTACCTACAGGAGAAAATGCTAAAACATGCATCTCAATTTAAAATCAAGAATGTTGCTCAAAATCAAGGGGCAATAACTAAAAATAAAAATATAATCATATAATCTTATAAAAATTAATATATTTTATAGAAGATTTACACAACCACTGCAGGTAAATTTCTCTTTACACTTTCTTACACGTGCACTGTTTCTCAGATGAAACAAGAGTAATAAGTACAACTGGAATTCTTTAACTACATATCCAAGATTAACTCTGACCCGTTTCATAGAAAGGGCAATTTGGTACATTAAAATTGGGCCCTAAGATACTATAAAACTGTTGGATCCCCTGCATTACATAGATTATTTTCTTAAAACATAAACCAATGATATAGTTTAGAGAAGAAAAAACATAAGCATTAAAATAGATTGATTCTTACCCACAAACTAAGTTCAGATACATTTATTTTCAGGAAATGTGGTTTCATTGCCAGAATACCCTGAATAGAGAAAATAACATAGTATATAATTAATACTTACAGACTTAAATCCAAGTACCAAAAAATTCTTCTAAATAATAAGATTCTCAAGTATCTACAACTTAGCACAAGGTGAATTTTTCCCATACCATACACATGCTCATTTCTATAGTCAGTGACTTCCAGGTATCGCCCTATTATCCAGAGTAAATTAGATGAGTGCACGACTTTTTAAAGTTGAAAAGGAATGACCATATGTGAATGTCTAGGACCGATCTGACATATCTGATTTATCTGTGAGCCACGAAGTAGCTAACAATTTCAGAATTTTGGATAACAGGCATAAGATTTTCCTTTGCTAAAAATTACTGACTCTTAGGGTAAATAACAAATGAAATGAAATTGTAATGGATCAACTAAATGCTTCTCTTGTTAAATCTTAAGTATTTTCAGGTAGTAACACTTGCAAACCGTATTACCCTTAGGGTGCTAAAACTACTTTAAACATGGCAAAAATATGATTAGAGATCAAACTATGAATACTTGAAACCCAATTAGATCTTTTTGGAAGTTTCTGAATATGTGAAAATACAAAATGTGATATAATTCAGGTCCCAAAGTGATTAATTATAAATATATGCAAATTCGTGTTTATAGTTAAATATGCACAAACATGCTGTATTGTTATCATTTATTTTTATACACTAAAATATACGCAATATACATTAATATGCTTACTTCATATCTAAGACGGACCTCAGTGTGAAGCATCTAGCGGCATACCTTACATATAGAATTGAAGAGAAATTTCCTACAAAATGTACTTAAATTAGATTTAATTTATATGTAATATTAGATTCAACGGTTTCCCTGTCCATAGTACCACGATTCACATACTTTATCCTGGGTGATAGCAGTACTTGACAAAGTACATATGTCAAATACACAAATGAGTTCTTTTTCACCTTTCCTAATAATAAACAGAGTACACAAAACTTAAGAACTACACTTACTAATCCCAAAGTTATGATTTTTCTTGTTGTTGCTGAAAACAGCGTCACGGTAACTGCTAATTTCTGTAGCTAAATATACTCAAGGAACAATCTGAAAAGGGTGGTCGGCCAGACTGGGAAGAGGCATATTCTTGAGAAATGAGTTTTTAAATAAATATTATTTGTAAAATAAATGAGAAAGGAGGTTTCAAATTTAATGAGTTCTAGTAATTAAGAAACCCCAAATGATCTGAGTAACTTAATTATTCAAGAAGTAAAATACATTCCAACTATGACAGTACAATATGCTTTTAAAGTCATCAGGAAACTAAAGCACATGCACTTTAAATATAAAGAATGATAAGTCTGCAAAACGTTTTAATGGGAAACCCACCCAAAAAAAGGGCAGTCGTTAAATTTTAGAAGACTTTTATATTTACAGTCATCCTGCGAAATGCAGCAGAAGAAATTATATGAACTTCCATCACTTCTTCTAATTCTGTAAAATAATCTCTCCATCATCTAAAGCTATTTTTGGTAGTGATTTAGCAATATAAAACCAAATCATCACCTTACTTAAACCATCTGAATATTCCATACAAGTAGACAAGAGGCTAAAACCAAATGAAACAAACAGACAGACAAAAAAACCCTAAGTAACCAAGGCCTTGAACTTCTGATCACAGTGGAATGAACAGGACTGGCTGGGACAAGACTGCAGTGAGAAGAAAGAGTTCAGAAAGTGGAGCAGGAGTAGGATAAAAACGGAAAGGAGGAAGGGAGAAGAAAGCTTAGAAACATTTCTGAAATGATACTAATTTTCCTTTTTTTCCCCGTTTTGGAAGTGAGTACTTGAACACCATCATATCTAGAATATTCAGTGAGATACCTGAGATAGTTCCTATAGAAAACCTTCATGAATCCTAAGCCAGTGAAGAAGACACTGTTAGGTCATTTGTTTCAAAAACAACCATGTAAGTTTTAAGAAATACTTACCCAAATAATTACCAAAGAAGAAGCATAATAAGAAGTTAATAACATCGAGTTCCCAAACATCAAAACAAAACAAAGCGCAAGAGAAATCTGGAAAAATCCAAGAAAAAAATATAAGTAACACACAAAGCAAAAAACCTTTGTTTTTTATTGTGAAAACTGCATGTCCATAATAAACAAAATTCGAACTGTTCAAAAGAGACTGTTTGATGAAAACAGCCCATTCTCCATCCCATACTTCAAACTCCCACAGATAACCGTATCAACAGTTTCCTGTGCACCCTTCTAGACAACACGTATAAATAAATTCTACTTTATATATTTTGTTAAACAACAAATGGGCACTCTAGAATCAGAAAAACCATTTGACCCAGCAATTCCATTACTGGGCATATACCCAAGTATTATAAACTATTTTACTATAAAGACACATGCACACGTATGTTTATTGCAGCACTGTTCACAATGGCAAAGACGTGGAACCAACCCAAATGCCATCAATGATAGACTGGATAAAAAAAATGTGACACATATAGACTGTGGAATACTATGCAGCCATAAAAATGGATGAGTTCATGTCCTTTGCAGGGACATGAATGAAGCTGAAAACCATCATTCTTAGCAAACTAACACAGGAACAGAAAACCAAACACCACATGTTCTCACTCATAAGTGGGACTTGAACAATAAGAACACATGGACACAGGGAGGGGAACATCACACACCAGGGCCTATCAGGGCATCAGTGGCTAGGGGAGGGATAGCATTAGGAGAAATACCTAATGTAGGTGATGGGTTGATGGATGCAGCAAACCACCATGGTACGTGTATCCCTATGTAACAAACCTGCACACTCTGCACATGTATCCCAGAACTTGAAGTATAATAAAAAAAGAACATAGTCCCTTATCAAGTAAACATATTGTAAATATTTTTCTCAGTTCATTTTTTACCTTTGTGGTTTTTTTTGTATTATGTTTATTTTCTAAATCTTTATGTTAGCAAATTTATCTTTAATTTGCTTTAGGTCTTTTGATTTATCTCCATAATTTAAAAAGGTACAAAAAATAAAATAATCTATATTTTCTTCTAGAAATTTTATTTTTAATCCATATGTATCAATTTCCCTGTGAATTTCAGAATCAGCTTATTAAGCTTCAAAAACTAAAATTATTAGAATTACTTTATTCAATAATGTAGGCTATTTATAGTTGTATCTGTTCAACATTGAATCTTTAGGTCCCAAAACAATACATGTTGCTTCCATTTCTTTAAATCTTCTTTTACATGCATTAGCAAGTATAGTCTTTTTATATAAATCCTGCATATTATCTTGAGTTTATTCTATTATTTCTGCTGCTGTTATATAAAGAATCTTCCTATTTTCTGGTTGTGTGCATATAGAAACATTATATTGAATATGCATCAATAAATATAATTTCACTGTTTCCAGTAGCAGTTTCTTTGGATTTCTCAAGTATTCAAAATGATTCCAACTACAAACTGATATTTTTACATCTTCCTTTGAATTATTTTTTAGTCAACTGTATTAGTTGACATTTCTACAAATTTAACAAACTATGTAGAAAATGTATCTTAGCAAAACTACAAAACTTGAATGAAAATAATCCAAGAACTAAATACATGGAGAGTTATTCCACATACAGGGTGATTCGATATTGTCAAGATGTCAGTTTTTCCCAACTTGATCTACAGAGTCAGCAAAATCCCAATCACGAACCTTGCAAGTTATCAATAAACTGATTCTGAAGTTTATGCGGAGATATAAAAACTCAGTACAGAGCCAACCCAGTACTGAAGAAGAGCAAAGTCAGAGGACTGGCGCTACCCTACTTCAAGACTTACTATAAAGCTACTGTAATCAAGACGGTGTAGTATTAGTGAAAGACATGAATAGATCAAGGGAACAAAATATAGAGCTCGGAAACAGACTTACATAACACGGCCGACTGATATCTGACAAAGGAGCAAAGGCAAAAATAGCCCTTTCAACAAATGATGCTGGAACAACTAGAGATTCACAGACAAAAATAAAGACATAAATCTAGACATAGACTTTACAACCTTCACGAAAATTAACTCAAAACAGACCACAAATCTAAACCCACATTGCAAACCTATAAAGCTCCTAGAAGATAACAGTGGAGGAAACCTAGATGAACTTGGGTATGGCCATGACTACTTAGATAAAGCAACAAAGGTACAGTTTATGAAAGAAATGACTGATAAGCTGAACTTCATTAAAGCTAAAAACTTCTGCTCTGTGAAGACAGGCCACAGATTGAGAGAAGATATTTTTAAAAGGCACATCTGATAAGGGACTGTTATCTAATATATACAAAAAATTCTTAAAACTCTACAATAAGAAAATGAACAAGCCAAGGAAAAATGAGCAAAAGATCTTAATAGACACGTCACCAAAGAAGATACACAGATGGCAAAAAGCACATTAACATATGTTCAACCAAATTAAAACAATGAAATACCATTACACATCTATTAGAATGGCCAAAATCCACCATGACTACACCAGATGCTGACAAGGATGTAGAGCAGCAGGGACTCTCATTTATCCCTGGTGGAGATGCAAAATGGTACGGCCACTTCGGAAGACAGGTCGGCAATTTCCTAAAAACTAAGCATACTCTCACCATACCATCCAAATATCACCTTCCTTGATATTTACTCAAATGAACTGAAAACATCCATGCAAAATTTGCACACGGATGTTTACAGCAGGTTTACTAATAATCGCCCACACCTGGAGTTCACTAACATGTCCTTCAATAGGCAAATAAACAAACAGTGGTACATCCATATAATGTTAAAATGTTAATCATAATCAAAACTGAAATGAGCTACCGAGCCATGAAAAGACTTGGAGGAAACTTCATTGCTTTCCACTAAGTGAAAGAAGTCAACATGAAAAGGCTGCACACTGCCTGGTTCCAACACATGACACTACACAAAAGGTAAAACTACGGAGGCAGTAAAAAGATCAGTGGTTACCATAGGTTAGGGGGAAGGAGGGATGAATAGGTGGACCACAGAGAAATTTTTTGGCTGTGAAACTGTCCTACAAGATACTAAATGTCAGTGTATATTTGTCAAAACCCAAGCCGATTGTGGTGGCTCACATTTGCAATCCTAGCCCTTTGATAGGCCAAGGCGGAAGGATCCCTTGAGCCCAGGAGGTCAAGGCTGTGGTGAGCCACGTTTGCACCACTAAACTCCAGCCTGGGCAACAGAGCAAGACCCTGTCTCAAAAACAAACAAACAGACCCGCAATGACCACCCACAGAAAAGTGAGACCTAATGTAAACTGCAGACTTTGGGTGATTATAATGTGTGGTGTAGTTTATCAATTGTAACAAATGTACCACTCTGGCGAGGGATGTCAACAGAGGTGGAGGTTGTACATGGGTGGGAGCAAGGGGCATATGGGAACTCTGTACTTTCTGCTCAATTTTGCTACAAACCTGGCTTGGCACGGTGGATCATGCCTCTAATACTACCACTTAGGGAGGCCAAGGAGGGCAGATCACCTGAGGTCAGGAGTTTGAGACCAGCCTGCCGACAGGGTGAAATGCCATCTCTATTATAAGCACAAAATTAGCTGGGTTTGGGGTGGCATGCCTGTAATCCCAGCTGCTCGAAAGGCTGAGGTAGGAGAATTGCTTGAACCCAGGAGGCAGAGGTTACAGTGAGCCGAGATTGTGCCACTGCCCTTCAGACTGGACAACAGAATGAGCCATCTAAAAAAAACAAAACAAAACAAAAAAAACCTAGAAACAAAAGCCACAGTGAGATATCACCTCAGATCCATTAGAATGGCTACCATCACAAAGGCAGAAAATAAATGTTGGTGATTACATGGAGAAAATGAAAGTTCGTGCACTGTTCATAGGAATGTAAACTGTACAGTGCTATGGAAAAGTTTGGCAGTTCCTTAAAAAGTTAAAAATAGATTTACCATATGATCAAATTCAGCAATTCCATTTCTGGGCACATACTCAAAATAACTGAAAACAAGATCTTAAAAAATATTTGTCTTCCTATGTTCATAGCACCATTATTTACTATAGCTAAAACAAGTATCCACAGACAGACTGAATTCATAAGCAAAACCATGCGTGTGTGTGTGTGCATGCGCACGCGCACGCGTGCACACACACGTGCACATAATAGAATATTATTTAGCCTTAAAAAGGAAGGAAATTCTGACATGAGGCAACTTGAGGACATTAGGATAACTGAAATAACACAGTCACAAAAAGACAAATAATGTATGATTTCATTTACAAGCATACATAAGGTAGTCAAAATCATACAGAAAGTAGAATGGTGGTTTCCAGGGGCTGGGACGATGGAAGAATAAGGACTTTATGGGTATAGAGTTTCAGTTTTACAAGATGAAAAATGTTATGGAAATAGATGGTGGAGATGGGTGAAGGTGCTTAGTATCACTGAACTGTATATTTTAAAATGCTTAAGGAGGTAAATTTTAACTTACATGTATTTTGCCACAATAAAAAAGGGAAAAATAATTTTTTGGAAACAATTCTGTGTTTTTTTCTTTTATAACTATAAGAATTTAGGAATTTGTAAAGTGATAGTGGAAGACAATAATAGTAGGTCACATAACAAAGTATGGGTAGGTTTTACTTCAAACTAGACTGTGTAATTTTATAATTTTATAACTATAACTTTGAATCAAGGCCCCCAGCCATAGTTGCCTATGTGACTATGTGATTGGCCAACTCTAAAGGCTTAACATCTAATCTGATTTATACTACAAAATAAAAAACTATTTTAAATAGTTTGGGAAAAATAAGTCAAGTTTAAAAAATATATAATTACTGTCTAACTCGTTTATGAACAAGTATGTAAAAATCCTAACAAAATAACAGCAGACATTCCAGCAACGTGCAAAAAATGTTTAATCAAAAAAATAAAGTTTTCTTAATGTTAGAAAAATCAATGTTAATTCATCACAGTAACAGATTAAAGATAGGGAAATACACAGAATCATCTAAACATATGTAAAAAATCATTTCATGAAATTTAACATTTATTAATTTCTTTTTAAAAGTGCTCAATGTATAATGAGGACATGTTAAAAGGAAAGAGAAGTGAGCTCGAATAGTTGAACAGATGTGGAACAATTTGAGCATCAACATAAATAACAAAAATAATGGATTACACTGCATCGACTAAAATGGATGTCATTTTCTTTTGGGCACAAGACAAACTGGTAAAGCTTTGAACAGAAATTTACAAAAATGGAAACATGAAGGGCGCATAAAACACCGAAAGATGCTCAGCTTCATTATGAATCAGAGAAAATGCAAATTAAGGTCACAAGATACCATTTTACACCAACCAGACTGATAAAATGAAAAAGGATGTAGGATAACACAGGCCGTTATATATTGCTGTTGGAAGTAGTCCAGTCACTTTGGAAAAACAATTTGGTATCTGTAAGGTTGAACATGTACATGATTTACCACCCAGCAAGTCTACCACTAGGTAATCACCCTAGAGAAACTTTCAACATATGTGCCCCAAGAGATAAGTAAAGAATGTACAGCATGATTTATAACTAAAAAAAGAAGTTGGGGGTACAGGAGAGAACCTAAATGTCCTTCCACAAAAAAATGAGTAAATGAATTATGCTTTATTTATATGAGGGAAATATAAAGCAGTGAAAATATGTGAATTCTATTTACAACGAGCAGAAATATGACTAAAAAAACAGTACTTATAAAAGAATACCATTTATAAACCTTACAAAGAATGTGAACATTTCATAATAAAAACATATACTATTTAGTAATTTATATATGGCAAAGTTATAAAGAAATGCAAATTGATTACGATTCAAAAAGTCAGAATAGTGGTTACCTCTAGGAGCAGTGAGGGGATGAGCTCAGGGCATACAGGACTTAAAAGTAATGATAAGGTTCTATTTTCCATTTGGAGAGTAGGCTCCCAGTTGTTTATTTTGCAACTGTGTTTATAACTTCCTTACACATTATAAATGTCCTTTTATATGTGTAAATTATTAAGAGAATGAAAAAATGGTATATTATGACAACTGTAAAATTATCAGAAGAAGAAAACATCAAAATTATAAAAGCCAGTGAGAGAGAAGACAAATGCTTATTTTTAAACAATAAACATTCATGGACATCAACCATCCAGTTTTAGGGTCTTTTTTCTAGCTGTTGCATCAACCTAGAGATTAATTTCTTTGATATCTACTTGGCTAATTACGTCTCCTCCTTCCAATCTTTGTTCTACTCCTCCTTCTCAAGCAGAACTGCTGTGACCACCTCATTTGATTTTTCCATGTCCTATCCTGGATGTTGGTGCTCCTCACCTGCCTTACCCTGACCTTTTCTTTCTTCTAAAATCTTTTTTTGTATTTTTTTTTAATAGAAACGGGGTCTCACTATGTTACCCAGGCTGGTCTTAAACTATTGAGCTCAAATGTCCTCTTGCCTCAGCCTCCCCAAGCCACCATACCTGGCCTAAAATCCTTATCACCTTCTAACATCCTATATAATTTACCCATTTATTATGTTTATTATTTATCTTCTGTCTTCCCTCCTTCTCCACTCTATTAGAATGTAAGTGATATGAATGCTGGTGTGTCTCACATGCCTGCATAGTTGATGCTCAGTAAATGAACTCTTTTTCTTTTTTGTGAAGACATGGTATTGTTATGTTGCCCAAGTTGGAGTGCAGTGGCATGAGAGCTCACTGCAGTCTCAACCTCCTGGGCTAATGTGATCCTCCCACATCAGCTTCCTGAGTTAAGTAGCTAGTGCTACAGCCATGCGTCACCATTCTAGGCTAACTTTATTTCATTTTTGTAGAGATGAGGTCTGGCTTTGTTGCCCAGGCTGGTTTCAAACTCCCGGCTTCAAGGCCCACCTTGGCCTCTCAAAAGTGTTAGGATTACAGGTGTGAGCCACCGTGTCAGGCCTTTCTACTTCATTTTAACAAACAGCTCCTGGATAATATATCAGTCCCATGTTTTTGTTTCATAAATTATTGCTTTTACTGATAATGCATAAGTTGGGCACAACTTCAATCAGATAATATGACCCAAATTAAATTTTTGTGAGTGGTCTATTAAATCAAGGTCGGTTGATTATATCACAATGTTTGAATGACATCTGTTTTAGTTATAAAATTGTTACAACTAGTTACAACCATGAACAAATCAAATATTAATCTGGAATTTAAAGACAAACTAAATGGATAAGAATAAACAATAATTACCATGTGTATATAAATGATCTTCCGTAATTTACATGTATCAATGTACCCGACAACATACACTGCAAACAATGACGCAATCTGAAATTTAAAAATAAATTAAAAGTAAAAAAGATAAAATACCTACAAGAATGAAGAATATGAATATAGTCAATATGTTAATATAGAAAATATTGGTTGATTTTTCTCTGATACACAGCTCTCTCAATCATGTGCACTGTCTACTTCATTGGTTATCCGAAACAATAACTCATTTTAATTTCGGGTCAACCCTACTGTCAACATATACAATTAAAAAGTACCTTGTCCAATCAGAAAAGATAAAAATGTAATTATAACGTGACAACTAATACATAATTGGGGAAGGTACATTAAACTGAAAATAATTATGCAATGCAGGTGTGCATAAAAATACATTAATTTCTGCTTGCTAGTCACTCTTTACAACTATCTCCATTAGCATTCTTTAATACAAATATTCAAGAGTTAGTTGTAATCAAATTTATCAATTTCAAATTAAGAGTACATTTGCTACAAAGGCATTTTTAACTTTCTTTTCCATTTGGAAGAAAACTGTATGTTACATATCAGTAATTCTAAGAGTACTGGAATTATTTAGCTGAATTAATTGATTAAATGATGATACAGTATCTCTTATATACAGGTATTATGTCAGACAATGCCTCTACACGCTTCATCATAGAGAAAGCAATTAAAATTAAATTCTTCCTCTCCCAATACAAAAAAACAGCATAAACAAATTGCAAAATAGTTGACTACTTAATCATATAAATTAAGTTTCATTCATCAGGTTTTTTATCTCTAAGCAATCTACAACAAATTTTCCCATTAGTGAGAAAAACAACAAAGTTTCCCTTTACTCAGAGTTAGCCATGGAGAATACTGCCTTGCTTGGGGTGACTGAGATGACAGCACAATTGTGGGGAAGTGTGTGTTATTATTCAACATAAGCCCCACAGGGAGGCAAAATCCCTCCACTGACCCTCATTCTCCACAAAAAAGCAGGCAGTCTCCACTATCAGGAGGCAATGAGAATGCTCCCTTTTCACCCCAAGGGCTAACCAACACACAGTACATTTACAGGGTTGAATTTTAAACAGAGAATCTCAGAGACAATTTTAAACCAGAAACTGACTGAAAATGTCATACAACTAAGTTAGACAAAGGTGTCAACAAGGGAAGACCAAAGTATAAAGTACAAATAGAGCCTATTTTTAAAAATAATGATAAGACCAGCTAACCTTCCTGACGCCTCACTAGGTACCAGGTACTGTGTTAAGAATCATACATGACTTTATCTGGTCCTATCCACAACCCAATAAAGTAGGTTCTTTTATTATCTCTATTTCAGAAATGAGAAAACCTAACCTAAGAAAAGCTAAGTATTTTAACCAAGTTAAGAAGCTAGTGAAAAGAACTGGGACTCGAATCCAAGTCTAATTTCATTTCCCAAGCAAGACTTTCATTAAAAAGGAACTCTTCAACTGCTTCATACAAATATGACTAGTACAATTAAAAAAAATAATAGGCAGGGAAAAAACGAATATGCAATTTACTCCCTCTCTCAACAAGCTACTTCCATTTACGGTGGGCAAGACTACATGTAAAGACAATAGATAAACTTCTAGACTGGTACAGAGAATTTTGTAAGACAGAACTGATTAGCTATGTATCCTATAATCCTATTCGCCTTCATTTTATATGCCAGAATGTACACAACTACTCATAAAAGAAACATTTCATGTAAGAGAAATACTACAGCTAACAGAAATGCTTCAAGCTGCAGTACTAGTCCTCTTTTCAGCACACGAACAATACTGAATAACAAAGATAATCATTCTTACAAATTTGAATTCAATAAACACAATATGCTAGGAAGTAAATAAACAATCATTAATAAATAATCTGACATATTTCTCTGTCCTGAACTTTCTTTTGTTTAACATTTCTAAAATATATCTTAGGAGAACAGTTTTCCTAGAAAATGTTTTAGGAGTTAGAATCATAGAACATCTCTGTTATAATTTTATGCAAATGAGTTCATATAGTCAAACATCCTAAGCTTAAAACAGCTTAAAATATAATCACCTACCTGAGTAAGAAGTACAAACTGAGCAAACTGCCAAGGAAGCATGAAAAATACATTGGAAATACAGAGTGCAATCAAGCTTCCTCTATAAAGTTTTGTAGCCCTTGAAAAGATAAAATAAGTAAGTTTAAATACAAGTCTAGCATGGCTCCAAACCGCTGCAAACCAGAATCTCTAAATATATATAATCTGGTTATAACAAAACCTAAACATAAAATGAACCAATGGGTCAGAAGCTGTACCTCCTGATGCTCAATTACAACACTTTTCTTTGAAAGGTAAATATCCATTATTGCTAATAACACAGAGTGGGGAGGGTGCTGGGTCAGTGTATCTATGGTATCCATTATTGCTAATAACACAGAGTGGGGAGGGTGGCTGGGTCAGTGTATCTATGGGAATTTTTTTCAAATTTCATTTTGGTGAATCCATGACTGAACATTTAAAAATACTGATTCAATATATTAATTAGTTAGAAAGGCAGAAGATGCCTATGAAAAAATAATAGCAGCACATTCTAAGCGTAAAGCATTATGCAGCCAACTATCGCAAGAATGAGGAATAAGAGCTAAGCACTGGGAGAGATTTTGAAAGCATGTGAGATAAAAAGTTGGGTCTGGCACATGTAGAAGACAGAAAAGTTAAGAGGAGAAAAAGATACAGGGGCCATTCTGGAGCAATCTTTAGAGACCTCACTTTGGTACTGACTTGTAATTTAGGAGACCTTTTAGGAGAGTGAGATGATTTTGTCCTCTAAATCTGTGAGCCAATGCCAAGCCCTCACACATGTCCATCTTCACTAAAGTGGCGTGTGCATGCTAATACTCTGAGAAGATGAAGTGCATGCAGCTTGGATAAAGAGGTCCTGGTTACATAAACCTACTGGAGCAGAGAGCAGCACCACGAAATGTCTTTCTCCACTTCCACAAGCATCCCTTCTCCAAAGGACATCCCTGTCTGCTATTTTAATCCAACAAAAGTATTTTTAAACTCCAGATAACCTTTTAATGAGTTATGAAATCAATTTACAAAATAAAACTCAGCATTTAAAAATGCAGATTAGCAGAGTAAAACAGAATATATATGACTATATCCTACTTACAAGGTGCTCTATTCTGTGAAACTTTTGTTTCAGTTGTGTGCATACACGTATATGTACAGTAAGCCACAGTGTACAATTTCTAATTTCTTATAGATCATAGTCCAAAAGTTTGAAAGTCACTGTCTAAATAAAGTCAAAATAAAGCATATTTCCACTGCTTTTGAATACTAAATATAATTTTCATTTTTTGGTTAACAAGAGGCATTAAGATTTCTGAGCAGAACTTAATACCAACCTGGCAGGTGGGTGAAGAATGTACTGTGGGGAGACAGGAATGAATAGAAAACAAAGACAATCCCATTGGTGATCAAAATAGCTCTGACCCAAGACAACAGAAATGTAAACTAAATATTGCCAAGAACAATCAAGAAAAAGCAAAGCTGGGCTAGCATTAGGTGACTATATAAACTGAATTTCTAAAAATGCTTAAAATTCAAAACCAGACAAAATCAATTTGTTGAAATATACCACTAACCTCATTTATAAACGATCCCTAGCATTAAGAAATAGTCTCTTTCTGGATTTATAACGGTATCCTCAGCACTGCAGCCTGCATCAACACTGCTCAGCTTCTTCTTGGCTCACCCAAGCCATCACCACCCACCACCTCCCTCTAATGTCACAATATGCCAACTACAGGTAGAAACCAAGAACTAAAGGAAATGGCTCCTCTTCCAAAGAAGACAATATCAGTCATAAGGATGAAATATCAGAAGACGAAGATGGCCAACAGAGAGAAAGATGTTATCCTTCAGGAAAAAGACAAGCTGTCTGCCAAAACGTCAAGAAAAAAGGATGTGATTTTCCAAGAAAGCAGTTTTCCAAGCAAGCAAAATGAAAATCCACCCTTTCAAGCAACCAGTCACAGCCACACCAGGCAGGCAAGGAGCCATGCCAACCAAGGAGCATAACCAGGAAAGCCACTGCAATCAGAAGTGATGAGGTGCCGATGAGGATGGCAAGGAAGATCAAGATGGGAGGGATCTGAACCAGCAGTGGTAAAAGCAGCAGCTGCTTCAGCTTCCGATGGTCAGGAGTCTGAGAAGGGAAGTGTCAGCTAGAATATAAACAGAGACAGTGAAGAAGGATCTAAAGAAAGGAATGTTCTCTTAAACTTTTCAACAGAAAGTAAAGACAGGTATGAAGAGGTGGGTAAGGCTGAAAATGACAATGATAAGAGGCTAAAGAAAACAAACAGCTTGCCGCAGAAGCACCTGGAGCCAAAAACAGAGAAGAACCCAACAGAAGACAGCCCTTGAAGGCAGGACAGCAACTGGAGAGGCCCCATCCTGGCTGGCAAAATAATGGCCTCCAAAAATATCTATGTCCTAATCCCTGTAACCTGTGAACATGTCATGTTGCATGGCACAGTAGGGAGCATAGCCTGGATTATCCAGGTGGGCCCAATGTAAGCACAGGGTACTTCAAAGTGGAAGGCTGAAAAGAAGGTTGGAGTAAACTGACAAAGAAGGACTCAATCTATCACTGCTGGTTTTGAAGACAAAGGAGCCACAAGGCAAGAAATGCAGGCAGCCCCCCAAGAAATGCAGGCAGCCCCCCAAGAAATACAGGCAGCCTCCCAAGAAATGCAGGCAGCCCCCCAAGAAATACAGGCAGCCCCCCAAGAAATACAGGCAGCCCCCCAAGAAATACAGGCAGCCTCCAGAAGCTAGAAAAGGCAAGAAAAGTGATTTTCTCCCCTCCCCCTCTGTACCTTCAGGAAGAGTGTACCACCTCCAACACCTTGATTTTAAAACTTTGGAGTGAGAGAACTCCAAGATAATAGATCCAAGTTTGTGGTGATTGGTTTACACAGCAACAGAAAACTAACCCTACCTTCTATGGTACAGAAGGACTAAAGGAAGCAGCACTCAGCCCACGGAGTAGCATCCCCATGGCTACTCAGGGACAGATCAAATCAGTGAGTGAAAGAAGAATCAAAGGTTTGCTTTTACTGTATTTAAGACAGGGGCAGAGATAGAAAAGCAGGAAGGAACTAGAGACTGAGGGCAGTCTGCTGTCTGCACTACAATGGAGAAAAAAGCCAAGGTCAAGAACGTGAATGTGGGAAAATAGCATCTGTAGTGGTGAATCAAAGACTCTCACAGCACAATACTTCTTACGGAAATGTCTGAGACGGGACCATTGCTCAAGGTGCCTCAGAACCAACAGGGCAGAGCTTAAGGTTATGAATTCATAGAGGTTCACCTTGATTGAAGGTGCTAAAGATGCTTTAAACCCTGTAAAGAGGAATTTAGGGGACAGCAATAAAGTTGGAGCTACACAAACTTTTAAAAAGCTAATGCAAAAACATTACCCATCCCATGATCTATAAAAGGTCTGTCTAAAGACACTACTACATTGGAGACTAAACACCATGTGATGGTTCTATGCTTGTTGTAATAATCAGAGGGAAACACATTGCCCAAAGGGTTTGCCATAACAGACTTCAACAAAGTTCTTCTAAATTCAGAGGACCACTGAAGGGAGTTATCAGTCTGAGTCATCTTCAGATTTTTATCATGCTTTATTCCATTTTTCTGCAGGCCCCAATTTGTTTCATTTTTACCCTCTGGAGCAAGGCAGCTATATTCAGTATTTGTCAACAGAACGGAGAGAAGTGTGAATTCTACGAATTATCCTTTGCCCCAAAGGATTGTATCTTACAGGATACACTGTAGCATGACCAGCCTTCACCTGCTTTCTGCTCATTTTCAGGTGGCTCTAGTGGTAACAGAAGACTTGAGAAAGTGGAAATGAAAGGAGAAGTGAAAGCAAATTTGCTGTTTCTCAAGCAGTCACTGCGGACCACCAAGCAAATGGAAGAGGACAGAAGGCTGATAGAGGACATGTTTTTGGTAAGTTATACTCTTCTTTTGTCTTTACTAATAACAGGATCATATTGGCTAACTGTTTTATTATGTTGACTTTATTATGGAGGCTTCAGATATTCTAGTTTAAATTATTTAATGCAAAAAGAAATAAGGTTAAGTCAAAGTTACCTGAGAATATGAGTCACAAGCAACATCTGAAGAACAAGGAATGGATATGAGAAGCTTTCACGGAGAGGTGGTGTCCACATGACACGAGTACACTGAAAAAGAAATTCATAGTATTAGTATACTTGCTAAATTTACTAAGAAAGACATAATGAGTGAAAATTGCTACTTATAAATAAAAGAAAATTATTTTTAACAAATAATTTAAATGGTGTGTTGTAAAAGAGGCTACTGGACTCTCCATAAACAGCAAACTGGCATTTGAGAAATATTACTGACAGAGACACACACAACTTAAAATTATATAAAGCATTAACATCATGAATTGTCAACAAGAAGATACCAAAAAAAGAAGCAACAACATCTTAAAAGGAAAGGGAGAGAAGTATCAGCAAGAAAATGTTCTGCCAAATTTTAGAATATTTTGAGTTAATTATCGATCGTTTGTTTTCTTTCCCATGAATTTCGGCAAAAATATCCATGACTGGTGTTTGAGAACTCTTTGTAGTCATCAATTTTAACATTTTCAGTCAGTGCTGCGACAAAGGAATACTCCATTTTTGGTTTTACTTCTATGCCTAAGCTACCCTGGGTTGCAAAATATTTAAAAGTGGTGTAATCAAATTAGATAACCAAAGTCCTAAAATTGTTAAATACAAACCTTTCCGAAAACCTCACTTTGGACATAATTAAGGAATGTACTATTCCATTGTAACAACGCCATTTTCCTGTGTATATACTAAATGTATTAATAAGTTCAACCTTCCATCAACAGAAAACTGAATAGTATTAAATACAAACAATCTGATATTACTCAGTCACACTAAAATAAATCCTGTTGTCTTTCAACATAAGCAGGGGTACCTAAAAGACTCCACAGAATGAAAAAGACCATGTTAGAAATAAGTGTTTCCTATGTTTTAGCTCTACCTCGGACTACTGAATATTTCTATTACTGCTATAGAAAGACTGAGCCAAATTACTCCTCTTTTTTTACCAAGCTCACCATCCTCTATGAAACTGACATGGATATCTATCTATGAATGAACTACTCACAAAAGAGAATGCTGAAAACATGAAAAGGTCTGTTGCTAACGTATACTGTTGTTACTAGAATGCAGTTTTTAAAAGCTGTTAGTTTATGAGTTTAAGTGGAGACTTCAGTGTGACTGACAGTAAGATACACGGGCAAACCGTGTCTCACTGCCCTTTACTACACTTTGCAGATAACGTCTTTCACAGACTGAACGTTTGTGGCAACCCTGCATCAAGCAAGTCTATCAGTGCCACTTTTCCAATAGCATGTGGTCACTTCATGTCTCTGTGTCACGTTTTGGTAACTTTCATAATATTTTAAGCTTTTTCATTATTAGTATATCTGTTATGGTGACCTGTGATCAGTAATCTCTGATATTACTATTGTAATTGCTTTAGGTGGCTTGAACCATGTCCAATAAGATGGCAAACTTAATGGATAAATGTGTGTATTCTAACTGCTCCACCAATCAGCCACTCTCCCATCTCTCCCCCTCCCATCAAGCCTCCAAATTCCCTGAGACACAACAATATTAAAATTAGGAAAATTAATAAGTTTACAAGGGCCTCTAAGTGTTCAATTAAAAGAAAGAGTTGTTCATCTCTCACTTTAAGTCAAAGGCTAGAAATGCTTAAGCTTAGTGAAGAAGGCATGTCAAAAGTCAAGAGAGGCTGAAAGCTAGGCCTCTTATGCCTGCCTAACAGATAGGAATGCAAAAGCAAAATTACCGAAGGAAATTAAAAGTGAAACAACCTTACTGCTGATATGCAGACAGTTTTAATGTTCTGGATGGAAGCTCAAAGCAGCCACGTTTCTTTAAGTGAAAGCCTAATCCACAAGATCCTCTCTTCAATCCTATGAAGGCTGAGAGAAGTGAAAAAACTGCAGAAGAAAAGTCTGAACAAGCAAAGGTTGGTTCGTGAGGTTTAAGGAAAAAACCCGTCTCCATAAAATAAAAGTACAAGATAAAACAGCAATGCTGATGTAGAAAGTGCAAGATTTAGCGAGGATAACTGATGAAAGTGGCTGCACTAAACAAAAAATGTCAGTGCAGATGAAAAGCCTTCTGTTGGAAGAAGATGCCATTCGGACTTTCCCAGTTAGAGGGAAGTCAACGCCTGGCTTCAAAACATCAAAGCACAGGTTGATTCTCTTGTTAGGAGCTAGTGACTAAATTGAAGGCAATATTCACTGATCATTTAAAAAAATCCTAGGACCTATAAGAATCACACTTAATCTACTCTGCATGTGATCTACAGATGTAACAACAAAGCCTGGATGACAAGCACGTTTGTTTTAGCAAGATTGACTGGATATTTTAAGCCCATTCTTGAGATCTACTGCTCAGAAAAAAAGATTATTTCAAAATCTTATTGCTCACTGACAATGTGCTTGGTCACACAAGTACTCTGGTGGATATGGATGAGGTGATTAACGTAGCTTTCATGCCTGCTAAAACAGCATCTATTCTGCAGCCCATGAAGCAAAGAGTCATTTCGACTTTCCAGCCTTATTTAAAAGTTATGTTTCCTAAGGCTCTAGCTGCCATAGTGATTCCTCTGATGAGTTTGGGCAAATCAAATGTAAATCTTCTGAAATGGATTAACTACTTCAGATGCCATTAAAAACATTCTGATTTATGGGAGGAGGTTAAAATATCATCATTAATAGAACTTTGGAAGAAGTTTATTTCAACCCTCATGGGAGACTCAGACATGCTCAAGACTTTAGTGGAGGGAGCAACTGCAGATGTGGTGGAAATGGCAAGATAACTAGAATTAGAAGTGGAGCCTGAAGATGTGAATGAATTACTGTAATTTCATGATAACACTGTAAGGATGAGGAGTTGCTTCTTAAATAAGCAAAGAGAGTGGTTTCTTGAAATGGGATCTACTACTGGTGAAGACACTGTAAACACTGTTGAAATGACAACACAGGATTTAGAATATGACATAAATTTAGTTGCTAAAGCAGTGGCAGAGTTTGAGAGGACTGACTTTAATTTTGAAAGTTCTACTGTGAGTAAAATGCTATCAAACAGCATCACGTGCTACAGAGGAATCTTTCACGAAAGAAAGAAGCAATCAATGCAGGAAACTTCACTGTTATCTTATTTTAAGAAACAGCCATAGCTATCTTAATCGTCGGCAACCACCACCCTGATCTGTCAGCAGCTGTCAACATCTTCTATGCCTAAGCTGCCCTGGGTTGCAAAATGTTTAAAAGTGCTGTAATCAAAGGCAGGACCCTCTACCTGGACAACTTGCCGAAGGTTCAGATGATCATCAGCAGCTTATTTATTGATTAAACATAACTTTTATATGCACTAGAAAACCGAAAACATTGTATGACTTTATTACAATATTCACTTTACTGCAGTGGTCTGGAATACAGCGTAACAAAAACCTGCAATATCTCTGAAGTATGCCTGCGTGACCAAAATTTGTAAAGCCATCATTCTCTGTACAAAAACAAGTATTCAAGCTATGTAATATACAACTTGAGAATTTTCTTCATACAGACTGTTCCCCCATGTCTGTTATCCAAACTTGAATGACGCTATCATCTCTCAGAAACTCATTTCATTTAATAGCTGAAGTCACTCAGTTCACCAAAACTGAATTAACATCCTCTGAAAGCAGGAACAAGAAAAGTCAATTACAGGACTGTAATGAAGAGCAAGGTCTTCTCCATCCCAAATTCTGAGTGCATGAATTCGAACGTCCATGAAAGTACTTTCCATTGTTTCTCCAATAACACTGTGTGCTTTACTAGACCTCTAATTGCAAATACAATTGCCATCCCAGATGACCCCATATAATCTGAAGACAGTGAACACATTTGGTTTAGTCATGCCTTAGGGTTCAACAAATAAGTATTTTCTCTTTATCTCTAATTTTAAATGTAAAATAAAAATAGTGTGACAGTTTAAAATGCCAGTGCTTTTTAAAGGCATTATTTTGAAATTTGAGAATTAAAGGAAATATACATGTAAACTGTTTCAAAAAGGGATATATAAATGTCTGTTGTCCCTACAAGAAATCCATGTATTGTGAAAATAAATTCAATAAAAATCTTACACTGAATAAACTGCTATCGTCTAGTATATAATTTTTAGCACACATTTCATAACACGTATTGTATAACATAATACTATGTACATGTTGATAACAATAGACTTTCATTTTCTGCTTAATATTTTTTAATCATTTACTCAAGAATCAATAACTAAGGTCCCTCAAAACAGCTTAATTTTCCAATCTCTATTTTGAAACTATTAACCTATAATATTGGAAATATAGCACTATCTAATGGATTTATTTTCATAACTTCAGAATAAATAGAAGTATAACTGAGTAGTTAGTTATAAATTGTGGTCAGCATCAAATAGATCATGTTTAAGATTTATTCCAAGAGTTTTTACTAGAGTTGCTATCCTAACCTGTTATCATAAAGTTTAGGTTTAAAACAAATTTCCCACCTCTAACTACTGCTTTTCTATACTGAATAAACTATTGCTTTATATTGTTTAACATTAACTATAATATTGTTTTAAACACTATATTTATGAGTACTTCCTTAAAAGATTGCTGGCACCATGAAGGTTAGGCTACCTAGCTTCAGAGAATGTTACAGGTGTTAAGAATCCTGCTATCCACAGAGTCACCATAAAAATGCTAGGTTTGAGAGACATGGCTTGAACATCTCCTGTATGACATTACTTAGGGCAGTTCCACTGTTTAGGAAGATCTTTAGCTTGGAGCAGGCTTTGTGCATTTCAGGGTACTATATCTTGATAATGAGTAAGCCTGGTTGCTTTCTTGAAGTTTTGGTCTATTTTTGTACCATACATGGATGGAGTATTTCTTATCAAAAATGCTGGAAACAGAAGTGTTTTGGATTTTAGATTTTTTCAAATTTTGGAATATTTGCATTTTCCTTACTGATTGAGCACCTCTAATCCAAAAAAAAAAAAAAAAGGAAATCTGAAATGCCCCAGTGAAAATTTCCTTTGAGAGTCATGCTGGTACTCAAAAAGTTTTGGACTTTGGTGTATTTCAGACCAGATTTTCAGATTACAGATGCACAGCCTGTACTGATAGGCTGCTCAATTAATCAGTTACATATTTCAATCTGAATGTATAACACAATTTTGGCTCACACAGGGTTTAATGTGTCAGTGGTAAGTAAATGCTATTTTAAACTTTCTTTATAAAGAATTTCTGCTGGTTGTATGAGAGAAAACACCAATCTTTTTGTCTCTGAAAATCTAAGATATCAGTATATCCTGCCCTAAATTTACAAAAAAACCTCTGTGGAAGCAGCACGTTTTGTTGAAAAAGCAGTGAGTATACCCCACATCTCCAGCCATTGTTGCAATGACTCGAACCTAACCATTGCTTACTCACCTAAAATAGAAAATATATCTGGCAAGATGTTATCAACACGGACTCTACTGCCTTTATCACGTGGTTATAGACTACACTTCTCAAAGTTATTCGACTACCAAAATGAAAGCATTAGTCAAGATGTAAAGGCAACAGAAATAAAAACAGAAACAAATGATTTAAGTTGTACTACCAAAATGATAATACAACGTGGAGAATAAAATACTTATACTGACTACACTGCCTTAGTAGCATATACTCTTAGGAGAAAAATACCTAGAGAAATACTGAACCATACTTTGCAGGTTTGTTACTGATAATGACAACAGTGTGGGAACTCAAACTATTTTGTGTGCATTACAGAATAATTTGTTTCTGGAACCTTCTGGTGTTGGAAGTGTTCAGACACCAATGAGATATATTAAAAGGGCAGAAAATAGTACCAAAATCATAAAATGTCTAGAGATTCATAAAATATGTGGAAACATAAAACATTGCTGAGAGAAATTAAAGGAGACGAATATAAATCTACGTTTATGGATTGAAAGATTTAGTATATTCAGGATGTCCATTCTCTCTAAATGGATCCAGAGGTCCATACACAACCAGTAGGTTGTATTTGTGTTGAAAGATGGGGGAGTAGTGACAAGCTGATTCTAAAATTTATATGGAAACACAAAGGACCTGGAATAGCTACGGCAATACTGAAGAAGAACAAGGCTGGAGATCTTCACTATGAGATATCAAACTTATAAAATTACAGAATTTAAGGCATTATGATGCTGGTTTGAAGATAAACAGACAAACAGAACATAATTGAGAGTGTAGAAACAAATCCAAAAACATATAGTCACTTAATTTATGACACAAGGCCCACCACAATTCAGCAAGGAAAGAACTTTCTTTTTAACAAATGGTACTAGGTTAACTGGACTTCCTATTTGGGGTGAGGTAGGGGAGGAAAGAATCTTGAACCTATTTCATACTGTATACACGATTCTAGACAGATTATAAACCAAAATGTGAAAGCTATACCAAGATTTTCCCATATATTTCTTCAAGCTTCTAAAATATGAGAAAATCTTTATGACCTACAGTAGGCAAAGATTTTTTAATCAGACACAAAAAGGACTAAACATAAGAGACCAATAAATAGAACTTCATAATAATTAAGAACTTCTTCATCAAAAAAAAAAAAAAAACAAAAAGATCTGTGTACAAAAAGATAAAAATCATAAAACCCGCAACGATGAAAAGGCAGGTCATGAGTGGTGAGAAGGTACCTGCAGAACATATATTCTAAAAAGAACCCCACAGAATTGACAATGAGTTCCATACATGAGTAAAGGAAATAACCCAAGTATTTTTTAATGGGTAGAGACTTAGGTACTAAACAAAAGAGACTATCTAAATCAGGTAAGCCATATTAAAAAGTGCTCAATATCATTACTCACCAGGAAAATGCAAATTAAACCCATAAGAAGGTATCGTTTCACTCATCAGAATGACCATAATTAAGAGGACTGCCAATGCCAAGCACTGGCAAGGATGTATTGCTAGAAGAAACTGGAATTCTTGTACATTGTCAATGGGAGTGAAAACCGGTGCAAGCACTTTGGAAAACAATGTGGATACACATCACAGACATATGTTGACAGAAAGACATCAGACACAAGAAAGCATGACTCCACTTATATGAAAACCCGAAATAGGCAAAACTAATCGATAGTGATAGAGATAGGAGAGTGGCTACCTGTTCTGAAGGATGGGGAAGGACACAGATTCTACAGGAGCAGAGGTAAGCCGGCTTGAGCGCTGGAAATAGTCTATACACTGACCGAGTTCCTGGATACTAGATTATACACAAATGTAAAAATCCACGAGCAGTTAAAACATGCAAATCTTAATGTATGAAAATTATATATCATTAAAATGTGGGGACACTACTATTGGCCAAATTTGTAACAATGGGAACATCAAAAAGAATTGCGATGGATTGTAAAACACTGAATAAATAAAAAAAGAACCTATGCATATATAGTAAAAGAAAATGGCAGGAGAGGGGATTTGTCTTTATGGAACACCATTAAATGTAGATGAAATGGCAGAATTGGAAAATTACCATTTGCAATGGCCAATGTAATAACTAATTCAGGCAAGGATCATCAATGGATGCATAATCATTCGGTAAATGTTATAGGGGAAGAGGATAGTCATGGTTTCCCAAAGTATCATCCCACATTTCACTTATTCATTAAAAGGAAAAGGGGCGTCTTTATAATAGAGAAATATGACAGACACCACCTTAACCATGTGATTTAACTTAGTAAATCCAATAATGAAACAAATTGGTCTTATAAGCCTCCAGATGAAATGCAAAGAAGATGTAACAGAACATGATATGTGCCATACTCTTCATTAAAATGTCTAATCTGGCTGGGTGTGGTAGCTCACACCTGTAATCCCAACACTTTGGAAGGCCGAGGCAGACAGATTATTTGAGGTCATGAGTTCAAGACCAGCCTGGCCAATATGGCGAAACCCTGTCTCTAAAAAAAATATAAAAATTAGCCGGGCGTGGTAGCACAAACCTGTAATCCCAGCTACTAGTGAGGTTGAGGCATGCGAATCGCTTGAACCTGGGAGGCAGAGGCTACAGTGAGCCCAAACTGTGCCACTGCATTCCAGCCTGGGCAACAAAGTGAGGCTCTGTCTCAGAATAAAATAAAATAAAATGGTCTAATCTGAATCTATTATTGAGGAAACAGCCAGACAAATCCAAATTAATCAGACCACTACAAAACAATTAGACTCCTCAAAAATGTTAATGTCATAAAAAAAAAAGAGAGAGAAACTGTTTGAGATAAACTTTTCTAAATGACAACTAAATGCAATGAATGATCCTTAATCAGATTCTGCATCCAAAATAAAAGCATCAAAAAGAATGAACAATGAAAATGAGAATATGGACTATATTAAGATATTGTATAATTATTAGAGTTAAATTTCTCACATATGATAACAGTATTGTGATTATGTAAGAGAATGTCCCTGCTTTTAGGCAATATATACTGAAGTATTTAGGGGTGAGAGATATCATGTCTGCAACTCATTTTCAACGGGATTAGAAAAACGTCTGTGTCGGTGTTTGTATAAGAGAGACAGCAAACCTCTCAAAACATTAAAACTGGTAAATGCAAGTGAATCTAGAGCATTTCTGTAAGTTTCAATTTGTTCAAAATAAAAAGCTGGAGAAAAAAATAACGGTAGAGTAAAATGCACTTTTCTTGTTACTGCCTTTTTAGTACCAGATTTACAGTGGAACTAGATACAGCCCAAGTGAAGACATAAATCAGCTGCTGGCTCTGCTGTCACACCTGGGAACAACTGCATAATTTAGGTAAGGACCCGCCATAGGCAGAGAGTCTGCTGGAACCAAACAACTTCTAACAATATAAACAAGAACCTGAAAAAGCTACAAACACAAAAATGAGTATTTTTTGTGAAAGCTACCTCCCCATAACCTGGGAGAGACACACACACATGAATCTGGCAAAGAGGAGTGGGGGAGAGTCAGAACTCAGAGAGCAAGATCACAGTCTCACACAGCACTTAGGTTCCAGGGCCTTGCCACAGATGAATCTGGAGATGGATTAAAATTAACTAAAAAACTGAAAACCAACCCCTTCCCAATACAAAGAGTGGTTAAGATCAAAGCAATCATCCTCTGAGTCGAGCACCTGGAAAGTTGGGGATTGACAAAAAGAAAAAGGAGATCACTGTAATTCATTTGCAACTTGAAGTAAACTAAAACATATTAAAAGTATACTACTGGTCTGCTTGGCAGGGCTTCATTTGAGATCCCAATTCTGTGTCTCTTCCTACGTGCTTTGCATAAAAGAAGACGTTCCTTTCTAGGCAAATTGAGGCAAAAATGATTATCTAGTTCGCCTTTTATCATTCTTTTACAGAAATCACCTTGCATAAAACAAAAAACTAGTGAGACATGCAAAGTAGCAAGAAAATATGACCCATAATCAAGAGGAAAAAACAGTCAATGGAGTTAAATTCCCAGATAATGTAGGTGCTGGTGTTAGAAAACAGACTTTAAAATAACTACGATCATTAGATTTTAAAATGTACAGGAAAATATGAGTAAGAAGAATGAAGAGACAGGAAATTTCAACAAAAAAACAGATGCTCTAGGAAAAAATGTAAATTCTAAGAAATGAAGGAAGAAAAGGAAAGAGAGAGGGAGGGAGGAGAGAGAAAGGAGGGAAGAAAGGAAGGCAAAAAGGGAGGGAGGAAGGGAAGGAGGGGAAAAGTTTACCAGATTGTGATAATTGCAGACTTCATGCATCGGAATAAAGCATCCATCAACTCCTAGACATGGCAGGAGAAAATACCAAAAGGGAGGAATAGAGAGGAAAAAAATGGGGAAAAACAGAAACAAGTGTTAACTCTGTGAGACAGTATTTTTAAAAAGCTGAAGATACAAGTAATTAGAGAAGAATGGGGAAATAAAGTATTTTAAAAAAAGAAATTAGCTAGAAATTTTCCAAAACTGATTAAAAATAAAAACCAACACACAAAACAAAAGTGTTCAATGCACAAAGCACATCTAGGTTCACTACCATCAAAACAACAAAAACCAAATATATAATGAAAATCTTTGAACAACCAGAGAAAAGACATATTACACTCAGAAGAACAACACTAAGAATTATGGCTGACTTCTAATCAAATTATGGAAGCTAGAAGACAATGGAATAGCTAAAGTGCTGAAAGGTAAAGCTACCAACCTATAATTCTTATTAACCAAAGAGATACTTGAAAAAATGAAGGCAAGACAACATTTTTAGACAGAAAAAAACTAAGGGACTTATTGGCAGATCTTTATCACAATGCTACATAAAATTCTTAAAACTAAAGAGAAATTATGCCAGATAGAAATACAGATCTGCAGGAAGAAATTAAGAACACCATTGAGATGCAAACTGAAATGCCCAGTTGTTAAGGATGACTAGGAATTGACTAGGCACAGGTCGAGATGAGTGGGGCAGTACACAAGGCACAGGAAAAGAGCATGTGCAAAGGAAGGAAGGCAGGCCTTGAGGAAGGAAAAGAAATAGTCCCTTCCGGGGACTGAAGAAGGACCAACAGGGCTGAAGCAAAACAAACGAAGATAGCCTGGAGAGTGATGTGAGACGAAACCAGAAATCCAGCTGGGCAAGGTCATGAAGGATGTTGTAGGCTACTTTTCTACTGTAGACTGCTTTGCAAATTTACATCAGCAGATACACGGCTAAGATTAACACACTCTGTTTTTACTGGACTTCTCAAGTTACTGTAAGTTTAATTAATAAGTTCACAAATCCACAGACATACCAGTGAATAGTATGCACATCTTTATATATGTGAACATATTTTACATAAAACAGCATCAATCATGCTTAGTAATAACTTTATCTTACCATGAAAAAGCTAAACAATCCTATTTCACAAAAGAATTTCTAACAGTCAAAAAACTGGAGAAAAATACTGTATTCAGGTTTTCCTTAATACACATCTATGTGCTTTTCCATCAGCATGCCAAAACCATGCACCATCAATACACATTGTGTGCATCTTGTACAAGAAGACATTTTAAAGGAAAAATGAAATCGCTAGCTTTCATCTTTGCAGAAATTCTCAACTGTGACAGAATGAATATTAAGGAAGCCTGATCAATGAAAACATCTGCAGAGTTTTGATTATAAAATGTATAACATCAATATTACTGATCATTATTATGATCCCTTTTATTGAATTTTCACAAGTTTCAGATTTAAAGATTTTAAATTCGTTTTAAATAATTTATTTAATAATCAAGGTATTCATGCTACACATTTTATAACTAGTTTGTTCAGGCAAAATTTTTCCCTTGTAAACCATATGAGGAAACAGAAAATTTTAAAAAAGTAAAAAATGCATTTAGTACAGAGCAAACTAAATAATGGAAATACAACTTAAATGCAAGTAACAACTCACAACTATTCTCTGTAGCATAAACCAATCCCTCATAAAATCAAAGTAACTCTCCTAAGAAAGTAAGGTACCAATTAGCAACCCAATTAGTAACCAGCATTCCAGTGAATAATGCCCTGCAAAAGCTCTCTAAATAGATACTTTTGTCCACAGAGGAAGTGTATACTAAAAAATCAGAAAAAATAAAGTCTGACAATCTCATTACCTGAAAACAAAAATACACTGAGTTCTCACTAATATTTTACCCAAAAGCGGTTTATAATCTCAATGTTAACATGACACAAAAAGGTCACTTTTCTACCCAAAAGCTATCTGTGTTTTCACATGTAATTCGGTTCGTCTTTCCCTAGAAGAGCGACGTCCACGCATCCTTTTCAGCTACACCACGTCGTTGAAAAGTATCAGACACAATTCATCAGCCTGAAAAGCCAGCTGAATAGTCTGAATTCCATTGTTAGAATTTAAAAAAAACTTTGTAAGGAAGATGTTCTTGCCACATGAGTATCAAAATTATAAGAAAACACAAAACTAAGAATTAAAAAACTTGGTATACACTGAGGGTAGCACAACAGACCTTTGCACTGTACAAACAGTGGTCTTCCTAGTGGTCTAGGTTCCAAAACTCCGAATAATTGCTTTCCTCTAACACCTTACTGTTAACACACAATGCTTCTTTCTTCCATTATTAAATGTTTATTCCCCATTTCTTAGGTCATTCTCGCAGAATCTGTGGTTAAAAGTTTTAAAGTGGGCCAGGCGCAGTGGCTCATGCCTATAATCCCAGCACTTTGGGAGGCCAAGGCGGGTGGATCACGAGGCCAAGAGATCAAGACCATCCTGGTCAACATGGTGAAACCCCGTCTCTACTAAAAAAAAAAATACAAAAATTAACTGGGCACAGTGGCGCGCGCCTGTAGTCCCAGCTACTTGGGAGGCTGAGGCAGGAGAATTGCTTGAACCCAGGAGGTGGAGGTTGGGGTGAGCCGAGATCGTGCTATCGCACTCCAGTCTAGGTAACAAGAGCAAAACTCCATCTCAAAAAAAAAAAAAGAAAAGTTTTCAAGTGTTTCATGGTCCACACTATCACAATGTGCAGGTTCCATAGTCAGGAAAAGCCACATCTATTTTTTTTTAAACACATGCCACACCAATTAACTGATGCATGTTGTAACCAGTTGTCAAATACTCTAGCTTTACATTTCTGGGATTCTAAATACTAACACCACATTAGCTAAATATCCATTAGTAATGCTGACTAAAAAGAAGTCCAGCATTGACTCTGTATTATGCTTGGAGATGACAACTCTTACAGCACATGTTAAAACATGTGCATATTCAAATACTGCAGGCACTAAGTGTATAAAATGCATGGAATGACAAGGTCCCTTCACATAAAGCCAGCTGACCTTTATTCTTTTCTCCCTCCAACAAAACTTACATGAAAGAAATCTAGACAGAGATGTATTTCTAGAAATTCATTTACAACTATGATCAATCCAGAAAAAAGAAATCATTGATACCCTGAATTTATATTAGAATTTAAACTAAGTAACAGTAATAATACAAGCTAACAACTATACAGCAGCTACCATGGGCTAAACATTGTTCTAGGCATTTACACATATGATTACATTTAGTCTCTGCAATAATACTATGAGGTGGGTAACGTCATTATTTCCATTTACAAAGAGGAAACTAAGGCAAAGAGAGATTAGATGACTTGCTCAGGTCACACAGCCACTAAATGGCAGTCAGGATTTGAGCCTGCATAACCTGGATCCAGTCTATACTCTTCACAATGTTGTTCTCTTTAGAAAGCCCTTGAGTACTTTTTGCAAGAAATACTCAAATATTTTGCAAAAAGTAAATATATTAATACATAAATGTCAATACATTGAAATAAGAATATACTGTGTAGCTCCTGCAACGAAAAGTTATCCCCACAAAAGAAAGTTATACTGATTACCAGCTTACTTCCATTATTCCTAAAACATGAGCTTTCACAGTTTTAAAATAATACAAAGAAGTGATACTTGAGGCTAGGCATGGTGGCTTACACCTGTAATCCCAACACTTTCAGAGACCAAGGCAGGAGGATTGCTTGAGGCCAGGAATTTGAGACTGGCCTGGGCAAAATAATTAGATCCCATATCTATAAAAATTTTTAAAAATTAGCTGAGCATGGTGATAAGCATCTGTAGTCCCAGCTATTCTGGAAGCTGAGGCAAGAGTGTCACTTGAGCCCAGGAGTTTGAGGCTGCAGTGAACTATGATCATACCACTGCACTCCACACTGGCAACAAGAAGAGACCCTGCCTCAAAAAAGAAGAATATTTAAATAGATACAGACCCCACTATTTCGTCAAATTACTAAGACTTATATCACATAAAAAGCATAATGGTCATGAAAAGTTAACTTAAGGTGAATGCCAGTGTTTAAATTTTGAATCAAAATAAGATCAAACATTTAAAGAATGCCATTATAGATTAAATTTAAAGACGAAAACTGCATTTCCCGGAGTAATTCTGAGAATAGTTTTTGATTACCTACCTCTCCATGATTGAAAAAGAAGCACAACACTGTAACCAGGCCTCCTAATCGGCTGCCACTGGAAAAAAAGATAAGAAAACATAACTCAAATAACAAAAATTCAGGTCAATCCTAATAAAAACCTTAAAATACATAATACCACAACCTCTGGTATTAGAAAAGATTTTAGTCACACTAAAACTCTCCTATGCTTATTTACAAAATTGTTTATTCCCTTCAAAGTATAATTAGTTAAAATAATCTTTTTTCATTTTTTAAAAATTATTTGCTATCTTTAAAATGCATAGACTCAGAAAAGCACGCAAGCTGAAAGGGAATAAAAAATTCTTACTAATCATATTACTGTACATCATGCAACCTGATTTTTCTTTTTATTTTCTTTAGTACTTCATATTTATTTGTGTCTTTCAGCATTTCTCAAACTATTTTCCTTGGGACAGATGATATACATTAGGAAAGGGGTGAGAAAGATGGGCAAGGAAAGGGATCCATGGTCATAAGGATGGAAAACCCTGCACTGGCTACCTGCTCCTAGAAATTCACAAGGCACTTCCACACATTAAAGACTTAATTCTGTATTTCCCAAACCCAGTCTCCAAGCTACTTTTCTACAGAATACACTTGAGAAATACCAGTTTATAGATAAAGTTTTATGTTTTACTTGTTTTCAAAAAACTGGAATAGAACACAAATATCAAAGTATGACAATCGGGCTTATAACTCTAGGTAAGAAATTATAATGGTATAATCTGGTAGTTCTAACAATTAACCTTTGTTTGCTCAGGTAAGAGTGAAATGTGTTCCCACCGTCCCCCAAGTCTGCGTAGAGGACATAAGGCTATGTTTAGGTTTATTTCCTCATGTTCTCCATCTTTACTCTTGAGGTTTTCTTATCATTTTAGCTCATGCCGCTCTCTCGTTACTTTACCCAAATATCCTTCCTTCTTTTTCTCTATCTATAAGTATAGGTATACCACAGAGAGGTCAGAGAGGAAACAAAGAACCAGATGGCATAGGCATAAAAGGCCTTGTATTTACTCTTGCAATGTATGAATGAGGGAAAGCGGAAGAGACGGGTGCAATGGCCAGCAGGGATAATCCATGTAGGGAATATCCAGAAGGAGACAGGTAGGGCTGGGACTCCAGCACAGGTTGTCTATTTGCCTTGGCAAAAGAGAAGGAGGGAGACTGACAGCATATTCATTGGCAGGTATTTTGTGGCGTTTTCGTGTTCCCCACAGAGCAGAAGACACAGCTACTTGCTGCCAGAGAGAAAAGATGGCAGAATTAAAGGTCTGAGGAAAGAGAGAAATGTCTGGAATACCACTCACATTTCAGGAGAGTGTTCACTAGGGAAAACACAAGTGCTGCTGGGATAGCTTAAGGAAACAACTGAGGCTGCAGAACACAAATCTATAGGGTCCCTAATCCTAAGACTGTGATTTTTGCCTATCGATGATCAGCCTACAAAGCACAAATGAGGCTGGCAGTGATGGCTCATGCCTGTAGTCCCAGCACTTTGGGGGGCTGAGATGGGCAGATCATGAGGTTAGGAGTTCAAGACCAGCTTGGCCAACATGGTGAAACCCCATCTCTACTAAAAACACAAAAATTAGCCAGGCATGGGGTGGGCGCCTGTAATCCCAGCTGCTTGGGAGGCTGAGGCAGGAGAATCACTTGAGCCCTGGAGGCAAAGGTTGCAGTGAACCAAGATCAAGCCATTGCACTCCAGTCTGGGCAACAGAGCAAGACTCCATCAAAGAGAAAGAGAAAGAGAAAGAGAGGAAAAAAGAAAGCAAGGAAAGAAGGAAAAAGAGAAAGAAAGAGAAAGAAAAAAAAAGATAAGAAAGAGGGAGGGAGGGAGGGAGGGAAATGAAACAAAAGGAAAGGAAAGAAAGGAAGAGAGAAAGAGAAAGAGGGAAGGAGAGCAGAGAAAGAGAAAGAAAGAAACAGAGAGAGAGAGAAAGAAAGAGAGAGAGAGAGAGAGAGAACATGCAAGCACAAATGAAATATAAAAGAGCAAAGAAACTGAGGACATTGGCCAGAAAGTGGCTGAAGTGACGGATCACTGAAATGAGAGCAACAGATAGAGAAGCTTAGAAAGCAGGCCAAGGGCCGGGCGCGGTGGCTCACGCCTGTAATCCCAGCACTTTGGGAGGCCAAAGTGTGTGGATCACGAGGTCAAGAGATTGAGACCATCCTGGTCAACATGGTGACACCCCATCTCTACTAAAAATACAAAAATTAGCTGGGCATGGTGGCACGTGCCTGTAATCCCAGCTACTCGGGAGGCTGAGGCAGGAGAATTGCCTGAACCCAGGAGGCGGAGGTTGTGGTGAGCCGAGATCGCGCCATTGCACTCCAGCCTGGGTAACAAGAGCGAAACTCCGTCTCAAAAAAAAAAAGAAAGAAAGCAGGCCAGGAAGTGGAAGCCAGGGTTCTCTCCTGAAAGGTGCACTACATCTTCTTCAAAAGAAAAGCACACAGGCTATGCCCAGGCTTCATCACAAGCGATTAGAAATTAGAAAGATTAAGACAGAGTTCAGGGTTTAAGAAAACAAATAAATATATTTTAATGTTTTGAACTTACTCTAACAAGACAAAAAACATAGAAGTTTATAGAATAAAAAATGTGATTTTCTTGTGCTACCCTCTCCCAATCCTATTCACCTAAGAACATTTTTGTATGTGTGTGTCCTCCCAAATCTCTAACCACAAACAAACACATATTTTCTACGTGATCCTATTAACATCTCTCTGAAACGTGTTCCTTTTCTAATTAATCTAGCATAAAGATTATTCCTAATCAATACCTGTAACCTTAAAGGCATTATTTTTATAGATGGCAAATACTGCGTAGTATAAATATATTTGTTTAGCCCATTCCACATTACTGAACATATAAATATTTTTCAATTTCTTGCTATAATAAAAAACATCCTCATACATGTAAATACTGGCACTTTTGTTTTGGCAGGAAGGACCTGACTGTGAGGCAGCAAGTCAGAGAATGTAGGCTGTGCCTACGTGGACTGTCCTAGCCACAGGGATGCAGGAGGTCATTTCTCCATCCCTCGAGCAGCATCTCCTGTGCTTTTCAAATTCTGCCCTTAAGTAAGCACTTACTTGTACAGAGCATCATTTTAACGGTTTGTTTTGACAACATTCATTTCTCTTCCATGAACTGCTTATTCACATTCTTGTCTATTTTTCTATTAGATTGTCTGTTTCCCTACTTAAAAATTAGGGTTATCAAACCTCTGACTGTCAAATGTGAACATAACATTTAAAAGCTGTCCAAAAAAAACCACTTTAAGCCTTGAGAGAGATGTGACTGTGATTTGAGTCATTTATGGTCACAACTTTCGTTCTCAGATTATAGATTAACTCACTTCCTTATTTTTCTTGTTCAGTACAGTAACTAGAGAATTAAACAATGTCAGGAACAAAAACCTCCTGCCTTTTTTCCCCAGAGAACCGGTCTCGCTCTGTCACCCAAGCTAGGGTACAGTGGCACAATCATGGCTCACTACAGCCTTGAACTCATGGGCTCCAGCAATCCTTCTGCCTCAGCCTCCAGAGTAGCTGAGACTACATGTGTGAACCTGCCTTTGTAATTAACAACCCCTGTATTCAATTGCCCTTTGTTGTTTTACTTAGCTTAGATCAGACTATAGAAAACCCACCATTATTACATTCTGCTAAAAAAAAAAAAGTTAAATGTACCCTTCCACCTATAACAATCAAACTGCTGTAACTATGTGCCGACCAGTAGGAATAATGCTGTATTCCCACTAAAATCCCTCTAGTCTCTGCCTATGTGAATGAAACCTAAACTTCCCTACTTCCAAAGGCTGGCTTCATTCCTTTGGAGTTGGTGTTTCTGAGTGGTCCACTCTCAGAATCTAAAGAGCTTTGAGCTTTGTACTTGAATAGATGCTCTTTAGATTCTGATCTTTTTGATTATTTGAACACATATGTGTGACAAAGTATTTTGACATAATTTATGTGGTATTCTGTCAGAAAGAATTTTTAACTTTTATGTATTTAAATATGTTGATATTTTCCTTTATTTCTTGTGTACTTCCTGTCTAGTCTCTGAAGGTCTTCTATACATCAAAATATATAGTTTCCTGAAATTACTGGCCAGCCATATGCAGAAGGCAGAAACTGGACCCCTTCCTGACACCTTACACTAAAATTAACTCCAGATGGATTAAAGACTTAATCATAACACCTAACACCATAAAAACCCTAGAAGAAAATCTAGGCAAAACCATTCAGGACATAGGCATAGGCAAGGACTTCATGACTAAAACACCAAAGCATTGGCAACAAAAGCCACAATAGACAAATGGGACCTAATCAAACTCCACAGCTTCTGCACAGCAAAAGAAACAGTCATTAGAGTAAACCAGCAACCAACAGAATGGGAAAAAAATTTTACAATCTACCCATCTGACAAAGGGCTAATATCCAGAATCTAAAAAGCACTAAAACAGATTTACAAGAAAAAAACAAACAAGCCCATTTAAAAGTGGGCGAATGATATGAACAGACACTTTACAAAAGAAGACATATATGAGGCCAATAAACATGAAAAAATGATTGTCATCACTTGTCATTAGAGAAATGCAAATCAAAACTACATTGAGATACCATCTCACGCCAGTTAGAATGGCGATCCTTAAAAAATCTGGAGACAGCAGATGCTGAAGAGGATGTGCAGAAATAGGAACACTTTTACACTGTTGGTGGGAGTGTAAATTAGTTCAACCATTGTGAAAGATCATGTGGTGATTCCTCAAGGACCTAGAAATAGAAATTCCATTTGACCCAGCAATCCCATTACTGGGTATATACCCAAAGGATTATAAATCGTTCTATTATAAGGACACATGCCCACGAACGTTCACTGCAGCACAGTTTATAATAGCAAAGACTTGGAACCAATGCAAATGCCCATCGACAATAGACTAGACAGGGAAAATGTGGCACATATACACTGTGGAATACTATGCAGCCATAAAAAATGATGAGTTTCTATCCTTTGTAGGGACATGGATGAAACTGGAAACCATCATTCTCAGCAAAGACACAAGAACAGAAAATCAAACACCGCATGTTCTCGTTCATAGGCAAGTGTTGAACAATGAGAACACATGGACACAGGGAGGGGAGCATCACACACTGGGGTCTGCTGGGGGGAACTAGGGTAGAGACAGTGGTGGGGTGAGGAGTTGGGGAGGGATAACATGGGGAGAAATGCCAATTATAGGTGATGGGGAGGAAGGCAGCAACCACACTGCCATGCATGTACCTATGCAACAATCTTGCATGTTCTCCACATGTACCCCAAAACCTAAAATGCAATAAAATATATTTTTTTAGAAAAAGAAATTTCTTCTAGTATAATTAGTTGCATTTTCCACTTAGCTCTTTCACCCTAATGTTGTTCTTTCTGAAATAGCCAATTATACTAAAATCATTTATCAAGTAAACATCCCTTTTACCGGTGAAATGAAATTCAGCCTTTACCTCATATTAATTTCTTACAGTGCTAGACTCTGTTCTATTTCATTCAACTGACTTAATTCTGTATTTTTATATGACACTATTTTATTACTACAGCATTATGGTAATTTTAATACATGATATTAAAAAGCTTCCCACTCCCCAACTGCTCTTATTTTTAAAGTTTTTTTTTTTTAGGTAATTCTTACCAGCTTATTCGTATAGGTAACATCTGAACCAGTCTCCCAACCCTGCTCCCCAAAAATTGTCAGGTTTCTGATCAGAATGACATTAAATTTATATATAATTTGGGTCAGGAAGGACTGTCATTTATATGATGGTCATTCAGTTGCACAGTATATCTCTCTCCATTTACTCAATTCTAATTGTACTTTTTTATTTTTGTTTTTTTTTTTTTTTTTTTTTTTTGAGAAGGAGTTTCGCTCTTGTTACCCAGGCTGGAGTGCAATGGCGCAATCTTGGCTCACCGCAACCTCCGCCCCCTGGGTTCAGGCAATTCTCCTGCCTCAGCCTCCTGAGTAGCTGGGATTACAGGCACGCGCCACCATGCCCAGCTAATTTTTTGTAATTTTTAGTAGAGACTGGGTTTCACCATGTTGACCAGGATGGTCTCGATCTCTTGACCTCGTGATCCACCCCCCTCGGCCTCCCAAAGTGCTGGGATTACAGGCTTGAGCCACCGCGCCCAGCCCTAATTGTACTTTTTTAAATACAAATTGTGGGAGCCAGGGACAGTGGCTCACACCTGTAATCTCAGCACTATGGAAGGCTAAGGCAGGTAGATCACTTGAGGCTAGGAATTTGAGACCAGCCTGCCCAACATGACAAAATTCTGTCTCCACGAAAATACCAAAAAAAAAAAAAAAAGCCAGGTGTGGTAGTGCACAACTGCAGTCTCAGCTACTCAGGAGGCTGACTCAAGAATCATTTGAACCAGGAAGCCGGAGGCTACAGTAAGAAATTGTGCCACTGCACTCCAGCCTGGGTAACAGAGTGAAACTGTCTCAAAAAATAATAATAAATTATTTTTTGGACAAGCAATATTAAGAGTCAAGTACCAAAAGTTAAAACTTCCAGAAACACAAAGAGAACATAATAAAATTTCATCACAGTGGAATATTTTAATTCTTTCAGAATCTGACAGGTCAAGTAAGCTAAAAGAAACATATTATGGATTCGAAGGAGGTAACTGACAATCTCAATGTTGTGACTATATAGAGATAATACATAATTTTCTCATATCCCTGGAACATCTAGTTGCAAAGGCACCTCATTCTCTGATTACAATCTAAAACAACCTGAAACACAAGAAAGATTAAAAAAATGACACAGAAAATTTAAGTCAAATTCCTTTTTAAAAATTCCCTGGAAAAACAAGGAATCAAAATGGAAATTTAATAACTTCAATTTTTTAAATGGCAGAGTAAAGGTAGAGAAAGGATAAAAGACTCACAAATCCAATTCCCTGACCAAATCTCAAGATGAGGTTTGCCTGAGAAGGTGCATACTCTCAGGCAGTTACCATAAAACCTGGGACGCTCTGAAGCTGGACAACTTCCTGAGGGCAGAACCACTGTGACAACACTCCTTTTTCACCAAAATCACTAAAATACCGGCCATGGTCCAACATCTTCCATGAATATGAGCTCAGCTTTGCTTAACTAACAAAGGAGGCAGATTTTTCTAGTACACTTTTGGGAACTACAAAGGTAGAGGAGAATAAAATTGGTTTATTGCAAGGAATGTTTTAAGCTAGAATCGTGATGAAATGATGTGACTTGAAACATATCTAAAATAGTGTTCTCGGTATCTTCCCTCTCACCCCAATCCACAGAGACTACTACGTAAGTCCTTTCATTTTGCTAAACAGAAAAGATGCAGCAATCTGAATACCTAAAATTGTTTTAATTTTTTTCCCATTATAGTTGGTCAGTTGATATTTTAGCATTCCCTAGTGGTTAAGAAAAAAAAGTCTCTTTTGCAATATTACCAGCAACTGTCAGAAAATATGAACGCTCCTATTGGGCAAATTTTAAAACATTCTAGGCTTGCTAAACATATACCACATTTACCCATACATCTTATTTACCTGAACTTTGATTTTTCTTAGATATAAAATGAGGGGTTATTTAAAAATAAAGCTAAAGAGGATCTAAAAATGCTTTCCTGTTCTAAAATTTAAGAATTCTATAGTTCTCTTCTTTCCTACCTATTACAGTTGTATAGATTTAAATCAATTATCAAGTTTTGCTATTTCACTAATCATTGAGATTTTTATCTCTATTTACAAAAATGATGAACCATGCAAAGTTAAACTTTTGAAAAGAAAAAAGTGATTATAGTTAATTCAAAACTATATTAAATAACTGGAGAGTAAGTTTTCTTATTGTTGCATAAATGCTTAAGAAAGAGAAAATGGAAAAAAATTTGGAAATAACCCAATTAAGATAATTTCCAATCGTAGGTTGGAGATTTAAGGCTGGGGTACCTTCTCAGCCAAATGAAGAAATCCCAAGCAGGCCTGATTCAGAGCTGAGAACCTTCCCCTATACTCATGGGGGGCGGGGGCAGGGGAGGATTCACTGGTTACTAAAAAAAGAGATAGAAAAGAAAGATGAGGAACTAGGATAAGAATCAGGAAGGGTGAGAAAAGTTCTCAGCTTGGTCCTTCCCAGTCTGTTTCAACAAAGTGATTAACCTCTTTAACTCTCTATCTGCCAGTTCTAACAAAAGTTGTCATATATTAGACTGTAAGCTCCTCAATTCGTCCATGGTGCCTAGTGCCAAGACTTGACCATGAAAGAAAGTGAAAGGGTGTCTGAAAATAGGACTAGTCAATCAAAAGACTGCTAACACTGATTTTTTGAAAGCTTACAGCCAAACACACCACACGCCATGTCATCTTTGCCCTTGGTCCTGGCCCCAACGCAAGGCAGGGCCACGTGTTCAGGTGAGCCTCCCTCTGACCCAACCACCACTCCAACTCCTATGCAGACCTCTCCACTGTGTGCTCCAGACCCTTCATTCCATGGTGAACTACTGCCTATCCAACACATGCAGTCTCTTCCCAGACGCTTCCTCCTTGTCCTGCCTGGAAATATCACTCCGCTCTGAACAAATGCTTCCCCTGGAGCCTTCCCAGCAATTCTGCCTCCTATTATCCCGAAGTCTGTCCATTTCCCTCCATCCCACCACCACTATACCAGCCCAGGCGCCCATCCTCTTCCCCTGGGCTGCTACAGCCTCCGACACCCCCCACCCAAAGCCTGTTCCCTCTATACGCTGCAGAGCATGTTGCCTTTAACTATGAATAGACCCAATCCCACTCCATCCACACGGCCCTTTAATGGTACCCCACTGCCCACAAGGTCGAATCCAAACACCAAAACGTGTTTCCCCTGCAAACACCTCAGGACTCCCTTCACTATTCTTCCTCCTACCCACACTCTGTTATCCAGCTGCACTGTCCTCCTCACGGTTCCTCAAATGATAAGACCATATAGACAAGAGTGTGCAGAGCAGCCTAGGAGCAAGACTGGTGGGGAGCAAAGCCAAATGAGTTAATGCAGAATCATCCCAGGGTGATGGGCTGGCAGAGCAGTGGAAAGACGCCAGAGATACTCTGAAGCAGGACAGTAATAACAGGGTTTTGTGACTCCTGGCATTACAGAGGAAAGAGGAAAGTCAGAGCTATCTCCTAGAGATAGACCTAGAGGCATTGGAATGGACAGAGTGTCACTGGCTGAGACAGTGAAGACATAAAAAGGGAAAGGTTTTAGAGAAAAGATGACAATATCTCCAACCAATAACTTTCATCAATTTATGCATACTAAATAAAAATACTTATCTTTTAAATATTCATACACAACTGTTAGACCAAATGAGTTTGATTAAAGATGTGTTAGCAGGCCAAGTTAACAGAACATTAAAAAAAAAATGTAGCTGGAAAGGTTTGAGATGGTAGAATTCATAGCCTATTTAAGATGTGTTTTTAGCCAAAAATCCAACCTGTATAAGCAGTAAGTGCTTGATTTTTTGAAGATAAAGAATAAGAAAATATCACGTAAAATAATGGAGGCAAAACTGGCATGAAAAATCTAAGAAATTCAACTTTTCCTTAAAACAGGTGGAAGGCAGTGGAAGAGTAGAAAGTTAATATAAAACATTATTCCATTCTGCTGCAGAGCCTAAGAATACTGAGCACGTCATAGGTAACTTGGTTGGATCATGTGAAGAGAAGGTAGCAAAATTAACTGTGTTCATGATGATAGTCACTTCAGCTGTAAAGGGGGACATTAAGCAAAATTAAAAAGGGGTTTGACATAGAGACTAATCTTCCAGGCCCTCAGGGCTTCCGGAACATATCTAGAAATAAAGCAGCTTTGAAAAAGAATCTCTCAGGTATCAAAGAATCCACTGTGAACCTCCAATGACCAAAGAAGATAACAGAGAACAGAAAATCGGAAGATGAAGGTATTGCCCTCCAACTAGCTGGTCCCTCACGTAGAAGAAAAGCCATTTCCTGCTGACTACTTATGTCTACAAAAGGGGTCCAGGCTGTTCTCACAAAAGCTCAGAAACAATGGAGAACTGAGTAGAGACAAGGGTAAATATTCAAAAGAGGGGGAGGAGATCAGGAACAGATCAGAGGGGCCACAGGGACTCTGAGCGGCACACATTAAATATAGAGAAGTTTATGAAAAAGGTCATTTAGGCCGGGCGCGGTGGCTCAAGCCTGTAATCCCAGCACTTTGGGAGGCCGAGGCAGGTGGATCACAAGGTCAACAGATCCAGACCATCCTGGTCAACAAGGTGAAACCCCGTCTCTACTAAAATACAAAAATTAGCTGGGCATGGTGGTGCATGCCTGTAGTCCCAGCTACTCAGGAGGCTGAGGCAGGAGAATTGCTTGAACCCAGGAGGTGGAGGTTGCGATGAGCCGAGATCATGCCATTGCACTCCAGTTTGGGTAACAACAGCGAAACTCCGTCTCAAAAAAAAAAAAAGATCATTTAAATGTTCTCTTCAAAAAGCAACCCCATTGCCAGAGAAGGGATGGAAATGAGGAGAAGGGAACACTGACCCTGCCTCAGTGAGTGTGCTATCAGCCCTCATACATAAGTGTCTGCAAATGAGTGGCGGGGAGGGGGAGTGGGAGTCACTGGCACTGGGTGCTGTTTCTGCACTGAGATAAGAATCAGATATGTCTCCTGGACTCTCTCTCCTGTCTGCTGGCCACAGGCAGGGGCAGCTGAGGCTGCTAAATGAAAAATCAACACGAAGAAAGGAGCCTGAGTCTCCCCAAACAAACCAGTTACACTCTGATCACGCTGTAATAAAATCCACTAGTCACTAAGACCCACCCACTTTGCAACCTTCTAACCAACTTCTCATTCTTAGTTACAAATGTTTATTTGGTTACTTAAAATATTTCCTGTGGTTAATTTTTGCTAATATTTCACTTTCCTTTGTGTCCTATATGCTGATTAATTCCTCTCCAGATCTACAGCTGAACTGTAAACACTTACTTTATACTTTGTCAAATGTATAAAATCCATTATTTCAATTCTCCCACCCCTATCCTCTGGGGCTTCCCTCCTTAGATTCAAGCTAGGAATCACCAGGTTGTGGGGACGGAAGCTTCCAATGTGAAAAACAGAAACTAATACAAATTCAAGGGGGACCTGGAGGTAACACAGACAATGCAAAAGGCACACACATTTTCAAACCCAAGATTCTTTAGGAAAGTTGGAAATCTAACAGAAATGACAATAAAATGTAAAAATAAAATAAGGGATAAACCCTGAGGAAATTTGACTTCAAGACGTCCAATATCCAATCAATAACTTTGAAGAAAACAGGGAGGGAAATAGAGACAAAAAAGTCATTGGGAAAATAATACTAAAAAAAAAGTTCTCTGACGTGAAGAAAGTGCCAGATAGAGCCCACAAAGTATGCAATGAGAAGGATGAAATAATATCTACCACATCGTGACGTTTTAGGGAACTAAAGAGAGAAAGATGAGTCCAAAAGTGGCCAGAGGAGGAAAACTAGTCACACACAAAAGGAACTAATGGTAGAATGCCCCAGACTTTTGAAAAGCTACACTCCATCCTAGAAGACAGTCAAACAAAGCTCTTAAAAGTCTGAGGAAAAATAAAATTTGCAACCAGGCAAACCAGTAATTAAGTGTAAAAATAAAAAAGGAAATGTTCAAACATGTCAGACATACGTATTCTAAAATTATCTCTGTGACTCTGTTGGAAATTACCTGAGGATATGATCCTCAAAAGGGCGAAACAGACCAGAAAGAGACCAACTTGGGTTCCAAAAAACAACGAATCCAATGCCATAGAGGAAAGGGGAATTCTCAGGATGGTGATGAACAGAACTCCCAGGGAATCGCTAAGGACGGGTCTAGGATGGAACCAGAAACAGCTCCAGGAGGGAAGCCCCAGAGGATAGGGGTGGGAGAATTGAAATTATGGATTTTATACATTTGACAAAGTACAAAGTAAGTGTTTACAGTTCAGCTGTAGATCTGGAGAGGAATTAATCAGCATATAGGACACGAAGGAAAGTGAAATATTAGCAAAAATTAACCACAGGAAATATTTTAAGTTACCAAATAAACAATTATTTATACTACTAAATTCGGCAGTAAGCAATATTTTTACAGTCACAATAATGTAACTGTGGACTACTGTTTCACAATTGCTGAGGTTTCCAAAGAGCTGAACGTGGTTTTCCCCATCCAAAGGGATAGATGGGGTGGGAAGGCAGATGGGGCAAAGGACCACTGCTGTGCTTGATTATAAAAAGTTGAATAACGCCAAAAGATATGCATGTATACACAAAGCAGTGAAAAATCAGTGTAAAAACATACTAAGTAACATCCCCATTGTAGAGCACAATAATAAAAGAAAGTCGTTCAATTAACTTATTTAGAGACTTCTTGATATTTATCAAAAAAAAAAACAGTTATAAGGGGGCCAGGCATGGTGGCTTATGCCTGTAATCCCAGCACTTTGGGAGGCCAAGGTGTGTGGATCACTTGAGGTCGGGAGTTTGAGACCAGCCTGGCCAACATGGAGAAACCCTGACCCTACTAATAATACAAAAGTAGCTGGGCATGGTGGCACATGCCTATAATCACGGCTACTTGGGAGGCTGAGGCAGGAGAATTGCTTGAACTCGGGAGGTGGAGATTGCGGTGAGCAACAAGGGCAAAACTCTGATAAAAAAAAAATAGTTATAAGGAACAAATCACAAAAATGTTCCAGATAACATTAAAATAGATGTTCTTATTCATCACCAAAAGAAAGAATATAGTATATTTTAATCTTGGCTTGAAAATTATTAAAGAAAAACCTTCCAAAGAAAAGAGAAACTTTCTATATTGAAACCACCTAGTTTCTAGTATATTGAAACTACTAGACCATGCAAAGGTATGGAGTTACAGTCATCTTACCTGGAGGATGAGTAGTCGGGGAAATGTGTAATCACAAAAGCAGGCATTTAAGAATCCGCCCCCCAGCACACAGTATGTTACCTATCCCTCCAATGTGTAGTTAGTCCAATAAACGATTCTAAGAAAAATTAACTGAGGAAACTATTTGAATAATTATAAAATTACATGTATGACAGCTAAAAATAGAGCAAAATGAGATCCCGAAAAAATGACAATATTAGGAAGAATAAACTTCCACGTATCAACCAAAACAATGCATACAGAAATAGCCAAAGAACTGCGAACCCGGGACCTCAGAATCCTCAGGAAATGAACTATTACAGAACGGTAATATTCCAGAACCTGAGACCAGAAAAGAGAATGGGAAGTCTAGATCCTTCTTAGTGCCATGTATCTTTAAAACATTTTAAATAAAACCTTCTATGAAATATAAATAGTGGTTACTTTGGAAATGGAATAAACACTTTTTTTTCTTCATTAGGCAGGATCTTTAAACAAAAATTAACTAAAGCCACAGACAATTTAATTGCTGTGGAAAGAACCCTTAAAATGTATTCTCAAAGACAGTAGAGCACACACTCTGGTGTCCCTGTTGGCATTCAAATCCCTACTCTGCCAATGACTAACGCCGTGACCGTGGGAAAGTTATTTAATATCCTTGTGTCTCAGTTTCCTCATCTATAAAGTGGTTTACTATTTCACGGGGTAGACATATGGATTAAATTAGTTTCTGATTGTAAAGAGCTTAGACTAGAGCCTCACACATAAGCCTTATACATACACTATATTTCTCCAATCAAAAGCAGTCTTCACTGATGACTGGAATATGTAGAGGGAAGGATTCAGAATGAGTCCACTGGAAAAATACTTCCTAAATTGGTAAATGCTAGTAAAACTTACGTGATAGATAATGTATTTTTATTGTGCCTTTCATATATGGCAACCATAAGCCAAGTTTTTCTTTCAATATTTTATTATTTCACTCATTTATTCAATCAAAAAATGTTTTTGAAGGCAAGGATTCTTCTGGGTGCTTTGCAAACACTACCTTATTGCATCCTCACATAGACAACAGCATTTCTTAAATTCATTTAGGGGTCGTCTCCATTCTACTCCATCACTTCTTTAGAAATCTTCTATAATCTTCCTCTTCAGTTAACCTGACGAAACACTGCACCCTCCCTTTTACAACCCTAAAAGACATCTGTTACTTTATATTTTCTTTTACATCTAAAGGCAAACCAAAGAACTGGCAGTCACTCTAAGTTATGCTCACATCATTTATTGAAACTATATAAAAACTCAACCTTAACAGATTCCACCCACAATTTAGAGCTTCTATACAGCTTTTTTTGGTCTTTCATCCTTAATCTTGACAGCCTAAGTTTGCCAGACATCTAAGGAAAGCACCTAACACAGAAGGTGGAGACCAAAAGATGTTTTAAAAAAACAAGCTACGAGATGCCAAGATTATTTAGGGAGGGTAAAAACATCATTAAAACCCTTAGAGAGAAAGGTTATTGAATCCATGAAACAAAAATAAAATACTATTTTTTTAAAAGGAATGTTTATAGAACAAACAAAACTTCTTGGAAATTAGAAGCATGGTAATGAAAATTAAAACTCAGTAGAAGGCTTACAAAAAATAAGCTGATAAAATGTTCTAGAATCTAGAACAATTTAAGCCAAATAGCTTAAAAATTAAAAATAATGAAAATTAGAGGACTGGGAACTATGAACATTCAAACAATAAAAGTTCTGAATCAGAAAGCAAAGGGAATAAAATAAGGAGAGAAATAATTCAAGAAAATTCCCAGAAATCAAAGGCATGAGTTTCAAAATTGAAACAACCCATCAAGTATGTTTCATCATGTTTCAACATACTGCTCTGAAATTTCAAAACCAGAGACAAAGAAGATACTCTACAACCTTCCAGAGAGAGGAAGCAGAAACAAAGGTCATATACAAAAGTTTAGAAATCCGAGTAACTTAGGAACATCTGAATAGCACCATGTGAAGCAACCAATAATGTTTCAAGTCTAGAGTTCAATACTCGGCTAAACAGTGAATCGAATATGAAAGCAAATAAAGACATTTTCAAATATGCGAAGTTTCATAAATGTCTACCGCCCAGCTACGTACTCTCTCAAGACCTACTTACTAAAAGATGAAGTCTACCAAGTAAGAAAATAAACCAAGAAAGAGGAACGAACAGGGTAAGGGCATGAGATCCAACAGAAGAGAGCAGTCAAGGAAATCCCAACGCGGTGGCAAAGGGAAACGCCAAGAGGACAGACGTATATCAACCACGGAAGGGGCCCAGTCCAGAACCAAGTGCTGACTCATGCCCAGAATCTCCAGGCTTATTTTATTTGAGTAAGCCTGGACCAGATTCTGGTCTGTATTTTATCTTGGCTCCACAGGCTTCACTGCTGGCATCAGTTAAAGACACTTACATCACTCACAGAAGTTGTTCTGCTTTGATATACTCCAGAGAGCCAGGGTAAACAGAGGTGAATTCAGAAACGGGGAACAGCTCTTCCCCTGATATTTCTGCTGCATATTCAGTGCCCGGCCACACTACATTTCTGCCAGATGTCCCTACCAACTGAGTCCCACAGTTATCCCAGGACTAGCTCATGACCTTGCCTACTAATGTCCTGAGGAATCAGGCTCCTGGTTGAAAACCTGTATGGGATTTCTCAGGCCTGGCCATATGCAAGGCTTTGCATGGTAGGCCTTATAGGGAAAAGGAGCCCTTCACCCGCAAAGCATGGTCTCTCGGGGGAGTTGCAGTCGCCACTTCTGGGTGGTGAAGCTCTTCTTGTATTTGCCTTCCTAGCCCAGGAACCTTTATTTCCTGGTCCTGTTCTCTGCTGAGGCTGAGCAGAGAAGGGGCCCTTGAAGAGGCTGCTCCCCACTCCGACTCAGACTACACTCTTTGGTTCCTAGCCCTTCTCCCTTGCCCCACCACCTTAAGAACCATACAACTGTAGGAGCCTTTTGTTGTCTTTTGTTGGGGGTGAGGCATCCTGATCCTCACATCTCACCTATACCACTACAGTAAATGATTAAAGGCTTAACTCTCACTTTTGGCTTTAACCAGCCACGTCGACACCTGGCAGCTCAGCTCCCTCCTCTAGCTTAGCTGAGCACCTGACAGCCTCAGAAAGTTCCCTCAGAGAACCTAAAGACCATGACTCAGAAACTCCCTTCTTCTGGAAACTTTCATCTAACAATGGCAAAAGTGCCCTTTCCTTAAGCAGCTAGGTTTGTGCCTGATACTCAGTTTTTCAAAACTGAACACATCATATTTAAGGATATATACATGAATTATAAAGAAAAGCAAGGAGAACATTGGTCCAAAAGTTAGGATGCCATTTCCTCTGAGGGTTGGGGAAAGGAAAGTGAATGCATTAAGAAGGAATTTTAAGGGTTTGAACGCTTCTGCTAATTTATTTTTTTAATCTGTGTCACGGGTACACAAGTTTTCATTTTACTAATCTTTAAAAATGCATATAAAGATTTTACACAATTCTATAGTCATAAGATATTTTAACATATAAAAAGTATATTTTTACTGTTTATTTATTTACTGGGCCATAGATAATGCATTCATATGATAGCAATGCATAAAACAATGTAAGTACTCTCATACAGCTGTTTCTTATAAGATCCTCCACATAAACTGAAGGGAAAATGTAAAAGTGAAATTCCAGTGGAAGTATTGCATGGGGTACAATAAACAAAAGTCCTGGCAGGCAGCAGTGTCTGGGCAGCTATCAGTCAATAAGGAGCCACTCCACAGGGGCATTGTGTGTCTGCCCCAGGATGAATCATCAGCCCCACTCACTGCTCCCTGCATTCTCCAGGAGATCTCCTTAAGACGGTGCTTAATCTAGAATGAAATCAAAGGTAAACCCTAATGAGGTATTCTGGGGGCAACCTCAGATACGACACTGAATGGGAAAGAACTCAAAGCTTCTAATGTAAGATCTAAAAATCAATGTAAGTACTTTTATAATTCGACCATATTTCCCTTATCTTAGGCAAAGGAATTTCTGTCTATCTTACAGCTCTGGTTTAAAGGAGAGTAGTAGGAATTCTGAAGACAGAGGCAGCAGTAATTAGGGGAGACTACCACAGAGAAAATGAAGCTCAAAAAGATAGCACCAGAGTCCTCTCTGGTCAGCCCTGGTCTGTGAAAATCTTGAGTGGTTTCACGTATCATTTCACCATCCTAACATTCAAAACAAACCAGGCATTCTAAGGCAGGGCTGCTACCTAAGCAGAGTATGGGACAGGCGAATGGGACAAGGGCCGCACTGCTGGGGAGAAGGAGGAAGGGGTGAGAGATTAGATGGGGCAGCAAAGGGACCCAAGGGAAGTCCAATTAAAAAGTATTGTCTTAATTTTGTCACGTGACAGAGAAGGTAAGGGATGAACACATTACGAGGTGGATGGGAAGGAACGAAGAACGCAAGCCTGAAGGACAGCGACAGGCAAAGAACTGGCAGCAAGCAGGGATAAATCTAACAACCACAAAGGAATGAGCCCAAACAAAAGCACTTTTTTGATACTTCCCTGATTCCACCAGGCCTCTGTATCCCAGTATTGTACTCCCTCTTTTATTTCATCTAGTCAGAGTATTTCTGGCACACTTTTCAAAAAGGAAAGAAAAAAACTTCCGTTTAGAAACCCTGTTATTATTTGCACTCATCCTTACATAGCAGTCAAATTTATAATAAACTTTATATCCATACATATTTTCCCAGAGAAAGGTTAAACATATACACATAATTAACAGCTTCATGTGCCATCCAATCGATTTTTCCTCAACAAGGCACCATAACCTGGCTGACCCCAAACTCCAAAATAATACTAAAATCACACTAACGTGCAAAGAATAAAAAGCTTTAGTATCACCTGCTTGATATCTGCCTCGGAGTCTAACAACAAAAGCTTTTATATTTATCAATAAGAGAACCTTAAGCATATATGAATTTCTTCCAGAAGAAACTATGGGGAAAGGTTCTAACTGCCAACAACCAATGCTGCTTCTTCCTTGTAGAAAAGAGATTTCCACACACTGGGTCTTAAGAAAACGGCCTCTAGCAACTATTAGTCTGTGGCTAAGAAATATCAGGGTATCTCATGAAATAAATAACTGTAAGTATAAATCAATACAGCTTCAAAAAATAATTAACAATGAGTATTTAAAAAATAAATACTAAAATACTGAGAATTCCAGGAAAAGAATTATACCATGAGTAGGCTGTGTTTGCAAAACAGATCTCACTTCGTCTCCTCAAGTTAGAGCTTGGCAGCCTGGCTCCATTTGCCATTTGGCTGTTTTCTATTTTCCCTTCTTCCATTTCTAGTGAAATAGACTGGCTTACCTGGCTTCTGAAAATTTATATTATTTCAAAACAAATATACTTCTGAATTTAAAATGTCACAGTCAATCTGCCTGCAAATTTCTAACCTGCTAGACAAATCGCAACTTTCATTTCTTAGTGTATAATGCAACTTATATTTTTAAAAATCCTAAAAACAACTTTAGGTATCTTGCTCGGTATTTTTAACCCATATTTTAAGAAGTCTGCAGCTTTGTCCCTCTCATAATATTACAAGGGTGACTAACCATCACGGAAGAAAACATTAAGAACCAACTAGTAATCTGAAACCTCTAAATGTACTTCAGGTCAAAAACACACAAAAATGCAATGAAAAACACTGATAGAAAAGAAGTGAGAAGAGACTATTCAAAAGAACATACTTCAGGATCAACTGTGGGAAGAACCTTTCAGGATGCCTTTCAATAGAGCTGAAGAGATTGTTCAGGGTTAAGAAAAAGCCCACAAACGGCAAAAGGAAAGCTGGAAAAATGAAAACGTGTGCGGCTAGTGCAGACCACCTTGGGGTACAAGAGCTGGGTAGCACAGAAGGGGCCAGGTAAGGCACAAAGCAGTCAAGTGGGCAGAGCTGAAACAAGCTACAGCCACTGACACTGGAAGAAGAACCAGAGACAGAGGTCTGCAGAGACCCAAATGCTCAGGCCACCTTCAGCAGCAGCCTACAGACTGCTTTGCACCAAAACTACAGTAAGAAGACTTTACACAACTCAGCACACACACATATAGAGAGCAAATGAAAGTTTCTTTAAGTAAGATCTGTTTTTATTAGTGTGGTATATATTATTTACTTTGTGGTATTTTCTTTTTCATTTAAAACGAAATGGGCTCAACCCACTGAATCAATTTTAAAACTCTCTGTAAGTCATGTCCTGCAATTTGACAGACACTGGGCTGAAGTAGTCACTGCTTGACTTTGGGGACCGAGGAAAGTCAAGTGTTCCATGAGGTCATACCTCAGCGTAAATCCTGTTCTTATATTGGTCAAATTTCTTATTTATTTCACTTGCTTTGGAATAGGTTTCAATCCTATTCCAGCACAACCACTCTTCCAATCTGAATCCTCCACAACACTCGCTGAAGAACATGCATCCCAGAAAAACTGATCTGCTTATTACCTGCTTTCCATATGCTAGATTTTGGCCTTTGCCTCTCTCTGGGATGCTTTTATCCTCATGGCTTATTTCCACCTACCCAAATACCTCTGATTCCACAAGGTCACACTAAAGTAGCCCCTCCATGCAGAACAAATTTCTCCTGCCTCTGGAGTCCTAAGCACTTTATCCTTCCTTCCTATCTTCCATTCACACACACCCTGCCGCATTCCCATGCTCTCAGAGCCCAACAGTCTTGAGAAACTACTTGGTATGTATTGTATGTGTTGACTGAAAAACTGAATATGCATCTTCCATGCAGGCAGAAAACTGCCTACCAGGCATGACAGGGGCTAAAGATTGAGAAAGGTCAGAGATCAGAACGGAAACCATCGAAAACCCCTCAACCAAAACCAGAACCTTCTATTCTCATCAGCAGATAGTATCCCTTCTGCCTTTGAAAAACATTATGACAAGCATTATAAGAAAATATGAATGCTTTCACAAATGTTTACAAATTCTTTTAAGAAAGTAGCCAGGAGTGGTAGCACAACTTGTAGTTCCAGCTACTTGAGAGGCTGAGGCAGGAGGACTGCTTGAAGCCAGTGGTCTGAGGCTGTAGTACACTGTGATGACATCTGTGAATGGTCACTGGACTCCAGTCTGGGCAACAATATAGCAAGACCCCATATTAAATAAAAAAAAGTATCATAAGTACAGATTAGCAACTTAATAATAACGCCATGTTCATATTTTAACTTCTCCTATTTAAAATCTAATCTCCCAAATATAATAAAGCTACCCATAGACAGATGGGCAGTATTTAACAAAATGAATAGATACCACCAAGTTTCTCTCCCTCTGGCTCATTATGATGCACGCACACAGGCCCACTTTCCCTCAAGTCAGCCTCCTTTCCTCATTACCATATTCTTTTGGTGTAACTTATTTCCCTGTGTCTTGTTTCAGAAACAAAATCTTCCACATCATCTTTTAATCACGCATTTTTATTTTAGTCTCCCGAATTAAACAAAAGAATTTTCTTAGACCTAAGCCAGAAATATTAACATCAAACTGTCTTAAATCTATATGTAAATATATTTTACATTGATCTTCTAACAGCTTCCTCATTTGACAAATGCTTATCAAGTAACTGCTTGATACTCAGTGAGCTAGAAACTCAACATCTTTGAGGTACTAAACTGAAAATGCCACACTTCCCAAGGAAGGAAAATAATGGGATAAGAGCAAACTCAAACTCATTATCCCGCGTTGAAAATCGTGCGCAATTCTCATGTAATTCTGTACTACAGAGAATCAGTAAGCAGCAGGAAGAGCACCTAAAGAGAATATCAGGGTAAATACCTCAAACATGTGTACAGTGTAATGAACTGGCAAAAAAAAAAAAGAAAGAAGAAAAGGAAACATAAAAACCCTTAAAAAATTAGTCTTTTAGGAATGCAGCTCTACTGTAAAGAAAATCAGGTCAGATATTAAATACTGTACAGAAGACACTTCTAAATATTGTACAGAAGATAATTCTATTTTAACATTAGTAAAAAGCCATTAATATTATTTGATCATAAGTGGTCTTTTTGCTTATGCTTTATGTAAACAATATATACTGGGCAGAGCTGAAACAAGCTACAGCCATTGACATTGGAAGAAGAACCAGAGACAGCCATCTAGAAAGACCCAAATGCTCTAAGGTAAAAGCTGCTCCCTCAGGCCACCTTAAGCAGATGGACTTTTGGTGTAAAAGTCTTTTACACCAAAAGAAGTAAGACTTCACATATCTCAGCACATACACATATACACGTATATACAGCAAATGGAATATATTATTCCATAACAAGATATTATATATTCTAAAACAATAAATGGAATATATATTAGTTATGCTCAAATGCCTAGGAATATTTAAAATTTATGTCAGGCACTGTAGCTCATACCCGTAATCCCAATACTTTGGGAGGCTGAGATGGGCAGATCACATGAGCCCAGGAAGTTGAGACTAGTCTTGGCAACATAGCAAAACCCTATCTGTATAAAAAATACAAAAAATTAGCTGAGTTTGGTGGCATGCACCTGTAGTCCCAGCTACTTGACAGGCTGAAGTTGGAGGATCACTTAACCCAGGAGATGGAGGCTGCAGTGAGCAGACATCACACCACTGCACTCCAGCTTGGGTGACAGAGTGAGACCCTGCATCAAAAAAAATAGTAATTAAATTTATCAAGTATTCCCAACTCTATTTATGCCTCTAAAACTATCTTAAGTGTGGTGGGCCATGCCAGTGGTGAAATCATGCAAATATGAAATAATTTTATAATAATATCTTTTAAACATTTTCATAAAACTCAACTATAAATCAATGATTAACTATTATTTTTAATATATCTTATAAACACATACTAAAATATCATCTTACCTTAAATATGTGCCATATATGAAGAATAATGCCATCATCAATCCATTTAAAATAAAAATTACAGCAACATAAAAGCAAGCAGGATCTCCCAATCCTTTAAAAATAAACAAAACATATGTTCTAACCATATTAACCCAAATTACCTTATGTGTCTAGCAATTTATATTAAAGTGTGTTCATTTTGAAAGTGGTTGCCAAGTATTTTAACCAGTTGCCTTGGTTCCCACATGAAAACACAGCACTACTGCAGAACATAGATGAGATCATGGTAGTAGCAATGGTGGCTTTAAACAGGGCTGCCGGTTCAGGGATACACCTCCTCTGGAGGTATGGGGTCTATAACCCCTATTTTTTAGTCTCCATGGGCTTGTGACTCCTTCAACAGAGTGTGGCAGAAGTAACACTATGTAACTTCTGTAGCTAGGTAGTAAGAGGCCATCCAGTGTCCTGCTGGGAGCCTTCAGCTGCCATAGGAAAAGGCTCACTACTACACTGAGGTACTTTGCTATCAAAAAGCCCAAGTCACCCTGAAAGGCCACATGCAGGTGTCCAGGCTGACAATTCAGCTGAGCTCAGCCTCACAATCCTCCATGCCCAGGAGCCAAAATGTAAGCAAGGCAGCCTCTCAGTTAATTTCAGTCTTCCCAGACATCTGAAGCTTACTAGCAGACGTCCCTGAAATCATGGAAATAAAGCAGCCCCGCTACAGCCTGCCCAAATTCTGGAATTGCAGAATCCGCATGCATAATAAAATGGGTGTTGTTTATGCCACTAAGTTTACAGTTTAAGTTTATTATGCTGGATTAAGTTTATTATGTTACAACAGATAACTAGACAATATTACAGAAAGCAACTTACCTTCACAGCTTTCAATAGGACTAAGTCCTTCTCCTCTGGTAACCATCCAACATATCTTGGTTTGAATACCAATCAAGTCCATTATTTTGGTATAAATCCGGTACCAGCTGGCCAAAATTACCTATTTTTAAAAATATAGAGGCATTTTAAGAAATATATTAAACAATTTTCATTACTAGAATACATTTGATATATCTTGACAATTATCATATTTTCCCTTTCTATACCATCCACTTGGCTCCCTTTAAATGTAGTAAAATGAGGTTCAGAATTTCCTAGGCGGATTTTTCACTGGTCAGTTTTCAAATGTTCATCCAAAATATAGGCCTAAAAAGTGCTAATTTATGTTTTACAAAAGCTATACAACTCTACTAAGAGACATAAAAGAAGATTTGCACAAATAAAAGATACTGAGTCTACTGCTAGATTAAATTATTTTAGAGATGAATTCTCCCTCAAATTAATGCAGAAACATAAAATAACTCTAATCAAATTCCAAGTGTTTTAAATGTATCTAGAAAACTAACAAGAAAACTAAAGGGAGTGTTTTAACGAACATTACATCTTATTACTTTTAATAATTACAATAGTGTGATACTGGCACAAGAATGGCTACACAGATCAATGGAACCATTGTAGAAGTAGTGGTAAGCCACCCAGATTCCCTTTTCCAGGCTAAGGCACTTATTCCTCCAGCTGCTTGGAAGACTGGTACCTGAGAGCGAGAAGCTGAGCTCCATCCTGGGAATTGCCATGGTTGAAGGAAGTAAATTCACTCAAGGTAACACCCATCCACCCAAGGGCAATCTGCGTCCCGTGACTGACTAGTCAGTAGGGAAAGATGGCAAAGCCAGGGGCCCTTCTGTCAAGGTAGGACAACTCTGCAAGGCCATCCCAGATCCAGTGAGGCCCAAGGACTGGATGAGGACTTCACTGTGACTGCATCAAAGCTCTCCTCTTCCTCCTGCCTCATTCGCTTCATTCACCCCCTTCTTCAGGTGTTAACCCTAATGGCACTCCCTTGACTATTTCCCCCATGCAAAACTCCATCTCAAAGTTCACTTCCGATGACCTCAACCTAAGGCAATACTGAGAACAAAATCCAGAAACACAGAGAAGTATGTATGTATAATAATTTTGTGTATAAAGCAGAAAGCGTACATCAAATCAGTGGAAAGAAGATGGACCACTCATTCAGTGTTAAGTTACACACAATACCATTTTTAAAAAAAAATTCAAAGTCAGATTCCTACCCCACACTATGCATCAAAACCAATTCCAGATAAATGAAAAATGTAACTATAAAAAATGTAATTATGTTATAAAAATGAAGTTCTGTACATGTATGTATAAGATGAAAAATAAAAAGATTCATAGATATATTTTTGCATAAAAAAAGACATATACAAAGCTAAAGGGCAAACAGAAAACTGGGAAAAATGTTTTATCATATAGCATTATATTAATATCCAGTATATAATAAATGAACTCATAAAATTTTAATAGAAATATAGATAAAACACATGAATTGGCCACTATTTTTAAAAGTAAAAATGCATTATATGTATACGTATGTGTGTTATACATAGAGAGCATTGAAATATATACATAAAATCAATTAGTGATATACATCATGTGACTTCAATTTCTTTATCCGATTAACAGAGATGCAGGTAAATAAACAGTTTCAAAAACACTGCCTGTGGATAGTTCAATTAATATAATCTATCTGGAAGGCCTTTTGACAAAATCATTTAAGTATATATTCTACTGAACTAAACAGTTCCACATCAACAAATTTATAGTTTTGCAAAGAGGATAAAGAAGAGACTAAACATCATCTCCACTTGCTGGATTGGGCTCAACTTCTCTCCACCCCACTCAAGAAAGTGCACTCAATTAAACGAGGATAGGGAAGAAAACATTTAAGAAATGACATGTAAATGTAGCAGCGCTCCCTTGGTATAATCCCTACATGCACAGCAAATCTAGCTTTTATATTCTCTAAACAATGCAATCACAACAATAGTCCCCCACAGAATTAAAGCCCCCTCCTCTTTCTTAACATATTCCTCTCCAAGATACATATTTTCTTTTAAAAAATTTAATACAATTTAATATATTGAATTATAAGATTTAGAATCAGCACTTAATACAAAAAAGTTTTAAAAAGTGAAAAATCACAATTGGAAAAAGTACCTTACCTCAGGGTAAAGATTAAATCTTTTTAATGTATTAATAACAAGGGGGTATTCAGTCAGTTTATCATTCATAATCATCCACACTCCATTCAAAAATGAGGGTGCTTCCACAATAGTCTTGAAGTAGGAATAATACAGCCCCTGAAATAAGAATATGCTCAGTTAAAATAACAAAAAGTACATAATTTTGATGCCTCTTCTAAGTAAATACACTGTTTTTGAAAAATGAAGCAATTAAGCAAGTAATAGCTATTAACACAATGAATTTCACAGGTTTCTGATCACTGATAAATGGTAAAGTTGCAAAAAAAAAAAAAACTACGTATTTTCACATAACCTTGACTTAACTGAAATAACTGAATACAAAATAGCTTCAAAAATAGTTTCAGCATTTAAAACAATAATATGACTCAGCATACTTCAACTTAGAAACTCCTATTACCCATACTAATATAACTGTTAGAAAATGCTCTTATGAATAGAGTGACCGGTTTATTATGGAACTAAAATTTATCATGAACCAAGATATCTCTAGCCAAAAACGATCCCCTAACTGCTTATTTTAATACCCAAAATGACACTATCAGTCATTTTTCCTCCAGATTTACATGCAAAACTGAAAATATGTTGGGAAGGCTACGCATTGATGTATTATTACATATGGAATTCACTTGGTTGCCACCGAATTTTACAGATTATTTTCCCTCCTATCAAGTCAGCATAAGGTAAGAACCCTATGGGACTGGGGAATGGTCCTATGTTGAAGAAAAAAGATACATTTTTAGCTTGGCACACTACTTTGGAAATATAGCAAGAGAGGAATAATACATGAGACAAAAAGAAAAAAGAAAAGAAAATACTAGAAGCCTAATAGGGAGTTTCAGTGGCAGTATGAGGGAAGACAGAAGAACACAAGGTAAATCTACATCCTGTATTTGCATCTTTAGGTCTGCCTGGAGCTGCCCTGGTAGCCAGCACCAGCAGCTGCCAAAGTCTAAAACTGGGTTTAAGGCTCATAAATACAAAAATGATATGCCTACCCAGAAATTATTGAAAAAGAAAAAAATGGTCTTGATACTCTGATGTATTAGCTCTGATATCACTATTTTTAAAATTATGTTTCCAAGTATACTGATTTGGATAGTGTCCCTTAAAATTTCATGTCCACTAGCCCCTGTGGATACGATCTTATTTGTAAGTAGGATTCTTACAGACATGATCTAGACAAAATGAGGTCATACTGAATTAAGGTGGACTCTAAACCCAACACAACTGGTATACTTGGCCTCAAAGCTACAGGCACACAGGGGAAAAGGCTGTGTGAGGGTGAATCAGAAACGGAGGTGAGGCATCAGCATGCTAAGGAATTCCAAGGATGGCCAGCAACCACCAGACGCTGGAAAAGGCAAGGAAGGACTCTTCCCTCCAGCCTTCAGATGCCCCGTCAACACCTTAATGTCCCACTGCTGGTCTCTGAAACTGAGAGATCATAGATTTCTGTTGTTTTAAGCTACCTAGGTTGTTGTACTTCTTTATGACACCCCTAGGAAACTATACCTTCCTTCTTTTGTAGGGTTGGAAACATAAATGTTTAATTATAAAAAAATTAATAATCCGTAAATATCAAAATAAAAATGAAAGAAAGGAATGAACTATTAATCAACTTGGGAAAAGATTTCAAGTAACATTAGATACTGTAATTCTACTATATAGCCCTAGTGGACTATATCCTAAGGTCAAAATGGAGCCAGGAATTGGGCAGGACTGGTTTCACAAGTTATAGGTCACAAAGACCTTGCTAATAATGCAGGATGTGGTAAAGAAGCCAGCCAAAACCTGCCAAAATCACGATGGCAACTCAAGTGACCTCTCATCATCCTTACTGCTCATTACATGCTAATTACAATACACTAGTATACTAAAGGAAACTCCCACCAGCAGCATGACACCATGGCAATGTCTGGAAGTTACCCTACATGGTCTGAAAGTGGGAGGAACCTTCAGTTCCAGGAATTCCCCTCCCTGCTCCCAGAAAACTCATGAACAATCCACCTCTGGTTTAGCATATGACAAAGACATAACCTTAAAAATAGTCAACCAGCAGCCCTCACAGCTGCTCTGCCTGTGGAATAGCCACCCTTTCATCCCTTTACTTTCTTAATATAAACTTATTTTCACTTTACTCTATTGGCACATTCTTGAATTCCTTCCTGCCCAAAGCCAAGAACCCACATGGCCTCCTGGGCTGAGCCCCAATTCTGGGGGTTGCCCTGTGAAGAACTGAACTACCAGAGAATCTTAAACTCTTTTCTGTAATCACATTATAAATTATACCTTTGGTACGTTTACTCCTAACAAATCAATAATTTGAAACCAACATTCTCAAACTAAGAGATTAATATCAAATAAGTAAAACGAATTGAATCTTAAATTTCCATTTAAAATATTAATATGAATTCATGGTTTATTTTCTTTTTAAAAAAATTTTGTAGCCTAATTCTGTTCACTAAAAAGGCCAAGATACAATGACCAATCTAGTAGCAATGAGCATCTGCCACTGACAGGAATGGTGGCTCACTGGAAAACTGGCTGATGACAGGTCTGAGAAGAAGATGTCTTATAGTACCTGAAAGGAAGGAAGCTGTGGATACTAGTGAGGTCATGTCAAGGGCAAACAGAGAGAGCTGCAAGGGCTTTACCAGCTAAAGACAAGAAAGTTTACAAAATACATGAAAATCGATCGTGTCATAATGATACTCCAAAAGAAGGTATTCCATTGATCACTATGAGAAGATGATAGGGAAGCTACCTTTTTCTGAAAATTGGTAAACAAAAAGAAAGAATAAAGCATTTTCCTGTCTTTCCTCTATAAAGTATACCTCAAGAGAAACCAAAAGGTGTTGTGTGAAACTTAACAGAATTACAGCTAGTAGGTGCAGGAAAGAAATGATAGAGCAGGTACCGCAGTTTGACAAGGATAAGGAAATAACCAGCCCAGGCTAGTGGCTCGGCTATAGGAGGAGTCAGCATCACAACACCTAAAGTCAGTGGTCGGTCTTAACATCACAGAAAGTAAGACACCACATAGATGTGCCTCTTGGCCTGACACAGTAAGAAGTACACAGCACCACCGAGGAAGTATTCCTGCCAGAAGAAAAGTCAATCTTCTGATCCATCAATGTGCAGGAAACTTGGGATCCGGGAACATAATTAAGAAATGTGGATTGTTGTGGGTAATTCTATAGGACAAATAACCTGTATTTCTCAACAAACAAATGCAGGAAAACAAAACAAAAACAGGTAGAAATTCACAGATTAACTAAATGCAATGTGTAGGCACTGTTTGGATCCTATTCAAACACATCAACTGTTCTTAAAAAAAGTGCCAAACAGGATATTTAAATACCAATTTATATTTGATGATATTAAGGATATTGTTAATTGTTTTCTAGTATGTCTTGTGCCATGGTTTTGTGCCATAGTTAAAACAAATCCTTGTCCTTGGAGACACTTAATGAAAGTACGGCCGGGCGCGGTGGCTCACGCCTGTAATCCCAGCACTTTGGGAGGCCGAGGCGGGTGGATCACAAGGTCAAGAGATCGAGACTATCCTGGTCAACAAGGTGAAACCCCGTCTCTACTAAAAATACAAAAATTAGCTGGGCATGGTGGTGCGTGCCTGTAATCCCAGCTACTCAGGAGGCTGAGGCAGGGGAATTGCTTGAACTCAGAAGGCAGAGGTTGCGGTGAGCCGAGATCGAGCCATTGCACTCCAATCTGGGTAACAACAGCGAAAACTCCGTCTCAAAAAGAGAAAAAAAAAAAAGAAAGTATGAAAGCATGAAATGATATAATGCCTGGGATTTCCTTTAAAAGGAGATAGTGAGTGGGGGTGTAGATGAAGGAAAACTGGCTGTGGCTATCAGTTGTAGAAGCTGGAGTATCTACTCTTTCTAAAGCACTAAATGAAGTACCAAATAAAAACTAACCATTTCAGTGCGAAAAGCCATCTCCCTTTCCAACGTTGAGAGGTGAGAAAAATGACGGTCATTTTCAAAGAGGTGTGTTATATGGCTCCTGGAAAAACAAAAAGAGCAACAGTGTTAAAACTTACGTTGTAAATTTTATTTTTTAAAGTAAGGCTAAAAGCAAAAATAAAAGTATCAACTAATTTGCAGATAATTTTGTAATAAAACAAATATGGATACAATAGTATTTGCTTTCCACTCAGTACATATTGCATTTATACTAAAATTTCCCTCTATAAAAAATCAAATTAGATTTTAAAATTAAAATGAACCAGAATATTTTAAGTTATGTGCAATAAAAGTATAGATTAAACTGTAAATGTCATCGGGTTACCATTTTAGAAACGTCTAATGAAATTCATATTTCTCTCTATCTAAAAGATTAAAAAAATTAATCTTCCTCTCACCATGAACATATTAATGTTGAGTAGAGTTTCAAATATAGCCTCTTTAATAATGAATCTCTTTTTTATTAAACAACTATAGTATTCTGACCCTGATTTATCAATTACACTAGTTTTTCAGACTATTGTGTTACATGTAATATATATTCACACTGACTATGCTGAAATTATTCCTTTAAATGTATGGAAAATAGTTTTCGTAAGTTATAAACATCTGCATTAAAGACCATAGGAGAAAAAATAAACAATCTTACCAGTGCAACACTGCTGCAAAAGCAGCTGTAAGAAAAAAGAAATTTAAATTACAATTTTAGATAAACATGTGCATCTTACAGAAAAGCCATTTCAAAGAAAAGCATGTCAAATACTGAAATGTATAAATGTTGGACTCTTAGAGACTAGGGAAAGAATACTGGCTCTTAAAAAAAAAAAAAAAAAGCCCCCAGGGTTATGTTTAAAATTGTGATTGACCAGCTCATAAGGGATTTAAGCATACAGCCACAATTTTCATTCACTCAGTTATTCAACAAAACATGAGGGCCTAATATCTGCTAACATACAGAAAACATGAGATGGAAACTATCACTAATAAAACTGAGAGAAAAATGGAATCAAGAGGTAAGGATAACTTAGAATAAAGAAAGATGGTGGCTTAGGGGTACAGGATTGGGGGTGAGAGAAAAGGGAACTAACACTTCTGATACACTGCTGCAATGCTGAAATTTTATGACAAACTCTACTCATGTTTTTAAACATATTTAAAATGAAACGAGTAAAGGAGAAAAGGTGAGAGAGAGAAACAAGCTAGTAATAAAATCAGTCTCTCATGACAATCAATACCTTGCTATCTGTCCAAAGAGAAAGAACATACTAAGGGCCAGGGGTGGTGGCTGACGCCTGTAATCCCAACATGTTGGGAGGCCAAGGCGGTTGGATCACAAGGTCAGGAGTTCGAGACCAGCTTGGCCAATATGGGGAAACCCTGTCTCTACTAAAAATACAAAAAATTATCTGGGCATGGTGGAGTGCACCTGCAGACTCAGGTGCTCAGGAGGCTGAGGCAGGAGAATTGCTTGAACCTGGGAGACAGAGGTTGCAGTGAGCTGAGATCACACCACTGCACTCCAGCCTGGGTGATAGAGCAAGACAATATCTCAAAAAAAAAACAACACAAAAAAACAAAAAACACACACACGCAAAAAGAAAGAAAGAACATACTAAGATGAACTCAGAAGAGACACCATTTGATTTTCTTATATCACAAGATGAAGCTGATTGTAGGCTTCTGATTAAATAACTCTTGAGTAGGGAACCAAACTATGAAAATACTCTTAGAAATGAAACCCAAGCCAGGCACAGTAACACATGCCTGTAGTCTCCATTACTGGGGAAGCAGAGGCAGCATCACCTTTCGAGCCCAGGAATTCAAGGCTGCAGCAGTGTGCTATGACTGGGCCTGTTAACAGCCACTGCACTCTAGCCTGGGAAACACAGTGAGACGCTGTCGCAAGAAAGAGAGAAAGAGAGAAAACAAAGAAAAAAGAAAAGAGAGAGGAGGAGGAAGAAGGAAAGAAGAAGGGAGAAGAGAGGAGGAGGAAGAGGAAAGAAGAAAGAAGAGAGGAGGAAGAATAAGGAGGAAGAGAAGGAAGAAAGAAATGAAAACCGAAAAGATTAGATCTTACCGTCTTATTCTTAACACCATATTTATATTTTTAATTTAAAAATCCATTTTGCCTTGGAAATATGAATGGTTACTTCTAGATTATTGAAGTTACAAATATCTAACAATTTTTCAGTTGACTTTTCTTAGTAACATATATTGATGTTTTGAAATTTAAAGTTTTTTCTTGTTAACAAATCTACCATTTGCTTCCTTTTAGCTTCTGTCTTTAAAAACGTTATCTGCTAGGCTCATGACTACAATCCCAGATACTTGGCTGGAGGAAGTAGGAAGATCACTTGCGGGCAGGAGTTAGAATCTAGGCTGGGTAACACAGCCAGATCTGGTGTTTACAAAGCCGGTGCCTACAGTCCCAGCTACTCAGGAAGGCTAAGATGGGAGGATCGCTTGAGCCCAAGAGGTTGACCTTGCAGCAAGCTGTGATCATGCCACTGTACTCTCTAGCCTGGATGACACAACAAGATCCTGTCTCTAAAGAAAAAAAAATTAATCCCAACATAATAAAATTTGGTCTTATTTTCACAATGATTCAACTAACATTTTTTGAATAAGTCATTTTTCTCCCATTGAATGTAAATGCAACCTTTATTAAGACTTGCCACACTTAAACTCTGGTAACCCCATTGAGGTTATAACTGGATTTTCACTTATAAAATTAATTTGAGAAGAATTTACATGTTTATAATATAGAGTCTTCATATCCATAAATGTGGTATCTGTGTATATATATGTTGCATATATAGGTATGTGTATATACACACACCATATACTTTCAGTTGTTCAAATTGGTTTTCAATAGTCCTTGAGAAAAATTCTACAAGTACTGTTAACAGATGCATTTCTTATGAAGTTTCCCCTGGGAGTTTAACATTTTTTCCTTCTAATATTCATATAATGTTTTTTATTATGCATTATTGGATATTGTTACAGTGTTTATTTTTGAAGAGTATTTATTTTGCAATGCATTTATTTCGGTTTATTTACAAAACTGTTAATTCATATAGTTTTTAAACTTATCTTCAATTCTCCATTTTATTGTATTTTATTTTATTTTTGAGATGGAGTCTTGCTCTGTCACCCAGGCTGGAGTGCAGTGGCATGACCTTGGCTCACTGCAACCTCCACCTCCTGGGTTCAAGCATTTCTTCTGTCTCAACCTCCTGAGTAGCTGGGATTACAGGAGTGTGCCACTGCCTTCACGCCTGGCTAAGTTTTGTGTTTTTAGTAGAGACAGGGTTTCGATATGTTGGCCAGGCTGGTCTCGAACTTCTGACCTCAGGTGATCTGCGGGCCTCAGCCTACCAAAGTGCTGGAATAACAAGCGTGAGCCAAAACACCTGGCCCTAATTCTCCATTGTAAACGATATTATTTACATATAATAATTTTGTTCCCATTTTATAATTTTACTATTAGTTTATTCTTCCTATTTGACAAAAATAATACACTTTTAGAATGTTACTAAACAATTCTGGTAAATGGGGGCATTCTTGGCATTGGCGGTATAGTGGGGAGCATAGCTGCCTTACAAAGGGAGCACTCTTGACTTCTGCTGACTCTAACAGAAATGCACTTCACATTATGCCATTAAGTCGGCCTTTGACCGTCACAATTCTGGAGTGCTAACTGGATTTGTCAAGGTCATCATCCCTCTATGTCCTTAAAATACCATGCTTTCTCAAAATAAGGATGGGAGGTGCAAGATGCCTCTGGTGCCTTCCTTTAACTGTCTTCCTTCAGCATTCAACAATAGACAGGGACAACACTTGGAGTGCCTGGTCCTCTTTCGGTCTCCAGGGTCCATTCATAATCTGTCCAACGTTTTGAATTCCTTTGTTCATTTCACCTTAGTAATAATAATGATGAGAACAAAGAAGCTAACACTTGAATGCTTATTACATACCCAACATTTTATAAGAACTTTACTTGTACTAGCCAAATAAATCCTCACAACTACCCTATGTCATATGTGCAAATATTTCCCCAGTGTACAGACTAGAAGTCGAGGCACAGAGTAGCTGAGTAACTTGCATAGGAATTCACACCAAGTACACCCAGAAAGGGAGGCTGGACTCAGGAATTCTGACCTGCATTGCATGGCTGTTGCAGAAAGAGGACTGAATAGATGAAACAAAAGCCTACGCCTACTTACCCTGAAGTCTTCCTGCTCCCCGCTACCTTATTTTTGTAATCTTAAATATATAAGGAAAAAAATGCTGCAATTCATCTGTTGATACAGAAAGTATATTTTATAGAGGCTAGCCACTAATTTTACATAAAATTTGGAGATATATTCTATTAAAAATTGAAATACATTATACATACGTATGTCATTTGAACATGACATACATAATGCAAATACTGACTTGTGACCACCTAAGTTAAGAATAAAAACGAAAAATGATGAAAACTTCGGAAGCCCCTAGAGAGCTTTTTTTGCCTTCTTGCCCACAGAAAAAAAGAGTATTTTAGATGATTTTCTCTAAGTTTATTCCAGTGATTACTGACCTTTTTAAAAGTGTGATAAAACTGATAATCCATTTTTTTCCACTTAAACACAGATGCTGTTTTTTGGCATTCTAAGAAACTGAGATAAAGATAGCGTTTTTAAAAATCAGAACATAAAATATATTTTTTTAAAAATCCAAACCTATTCCGTAAGAAAAAGGTGTTCAAGGAAAGAAGGTTTGCTATGCAATCTAATTCAAAAAATCTCAATCCTATGGCTGAGACTTTTGTAAGGTTCATCATTTTGCTGGAAGCACAAAAATTCCCTACAATCTAAAGCCAAATTAGACGCTGCAGGATGCTGCATTAACTCTTTGTGATTAAAGAAAATTTGCACCAGACTATACGTCACATTATATCAATTTTCAGTCCTACGGGATTTGAGAGGACTCTACTGATCATTATTCGCCTCCTGTTATTAGAATCTTGTTTAAACAAAACAGATTATAACTCCCTGAGGGTAGAAACAATGTTTTACCAAACTTTACTCCAGTACTTATTAGCACAAAGTCAAGCACTCTCAAATGTTTGCTGAATTAATGCATAAAGCTTGATATAATTAAGGGGGGGGGGAATGAAATAAAACCATGACCTAATAATCAATCTCAACTGAATATATTTTGATATACACATACACATACACACGTGTCATCCTTTTTCACAAATAAAGCCCCCATTTACTTAGTGCAGATTAGGCACCTGGTCCACAGGCAGCCAGCTCCCTGCCCTTTCCCAGTGGGGCACGGATCCCTGACACCTTAGTGCAGAAGGTGTGCGGGGCACTCCCCTCAGAGAAGATTCCCGGTCCCCAGCCCCAGCTCCAGCTGGCCTGCTCCCAGTTGACTCCTCCTTCCTGCCCCAGCTCTCTGGAAGCCACTGTTCTTTCCAGCAAGTCCTGTGTCCTGGGCAAGTAGGGAGGGGAGTTCTCCTGTCCCAGTCCCCCATGTCTGGCTGGCAGAGAGTAGGGCAGGAAGAAAGGAAGAAGACACTGGAAAGGGTATTCTTCCCTCGCCGCTCTGCTCAATCCTCCAAGTCAGCAAACCTCCTTCTGTCTCCCAGCAGCATCCCGGGCCCCACCGGCTCTTATCTCCTCCCTCTCCCCATTAACTCAAGCCCGGGCCATTCTTAGACTCCGACCTGAAGGTCACGGGGAAGGAATGCTGGGATATGCAATTTTACGGTTCCCCAGCTGAGTCTAAGGCAAGCTAAAGTTTGAGATCCACTGTCCTTTCTCTTCCTCCGCCCCGAGGTGTGAGAGCGCCGCAAGGTCAGCGTGGGCTTCTCCGTGTGCCGCTCTGTACCCTGCAGGCTGCTCTCCCACGAGTGCAGCCAGCTAGGTGTGTTCCTGACCAGAAATCAACTTTCTCATCCATACCTTAAAGGACTTTTTCCCTTTTACACGTGTACTTCATAACTAGTACTTAAAGTTCACAGAGCATCTTCAAAAACTCAATTTTCACAATGACCTTGTGAGTATTTATGAGCAGTTTACAAATTAAAGGGTGGGCATCCAAGAAGCTATTCCCCCCAAGGCACATAGCTGGTAAGTGGCAAAAGCTGGCTGAACCCAGGTGTCCTAATTCCCGGCCTGAGCTCCTTCCACCGTGAAAGAACTGCCTCCTTCCCCACGCTGGGCATTTAATGACCTTGCCTTTAACAATATTTATATAAAGAAATGTATTCTAAGTCCAAAATGATATGCATTATCATTCTGAATAAATGAAAACTTAAAAATTCAGCCTATGCCTAAATTAAGTTTCATCTGTACTTAAAGCTAAAGATTTGTGGTGTCACTAACCCTCAAGTGACAAAATTACATAAAAAGAAGTTAAGGACACTCCTTAAATCTATCTGGATAAAGTTTTCAAATCAACCTTGACAAGTTCTATTTCTAATCCCTTCCTGACACTACTAGCCATTTCTTACTGTTACAAGGGTTCATTTTGAGTTTTAAAGTTTCTTTCTAGAAGCTGAAGTCATCAGTATTGGTTTCCCTGCCTTCAAATACAATCCATCCTAGGAGCTGAAGGAAACTTCAAAACATACAGATCTGAGCATCACATCCCCTTGCCAGAAAAGCCCCATGACTTCCCATTGCACACAACATGTAGCCCACACTGGCCTATTTCCAGTCATTCCCACCAAACACCCTTTGTTCTAGATGCACTGGGCAGCAATCCCCGAAAACCCCAAGTGCCTTAATAATTCTGTGCCTTTGTTCTTGCCTTAAAAATCTGTAATTTGTCCTTCGAAATCAAAAGAATTCAAATGTGGCATTTTGTACTGCTTGTCCAACTACCCTAGCTCTAATAACACTACTACAGCACCCAAATATCTAGTTACCACATACCAGTTTCCTCTGCTAGAACATAACAGCCTCAAGGCTGAGCCTGTGTGTAATTCATCTTCACACTAGCCAGTATCACGCCTGGCACTTCGCTGAGTTAAACGGTTAAATTACTATTACCTATGACTATAAGAGAAATTACAGAATACACTCAAGTAAATGCAAACCTTAACACATAAAGGTATTTTCTCAACAATCCAAATTATCTGAAGCATTCCCATTACATCAAGGTAATATATATTTGTATACACACAACACAATTATAATAGTACCTGGAATCAAAGCCCAGTTTCTGTATAGTGAACAGAAGAAAAGACATTCTTTCAGATCCAGCTTGAGAAAGAGGAAACAGTCACAAATCCCATAAGCTCAGCTTCTTCCTCCTCCTGGTGCCTAGATCTTTGTGTGGATTGCTCTGTGTAGCTTCAAAGCTAAGTATCTAAATACCTGTTAGATGCACAACACATTTTCCTAGGAACCAAGAAGAACACTGAAGAAACATCAGGTAGTATCTTTGCCCTTAAAGATAAAACCTTTGAGAGATAAGATTTAGGTACATAAAATAATGAGAGGACACATTAAGCACTCAAGCAGATGACACAAAGTCTAACAACTGGAAGAAACCTGAGAAGGCAGATCAGTAATGACCTTCTTAGGGCACAGTTATGAAGATGGCTAAGAAAAGGGAGGGGGTCGGGGGTAGGAGCCTCAAGACATGGATATAACTTAGGTGTAGATTTACAGCAAACAGGCAGAAAAGACAAATACAATACAGACAGATACCGGACTTGGATAAAAGAATTCCCACCACTAATACTGATGATACAGAATATGAATAATAATGACAATAGTGTGCTAGTATTTACTGAGGGCCCACTCATTATACACACAGTATGTCAGGCTCTCAGCACTCCATGAACTGAAGGAGCCAGACTTTTCCAGCTAGTGGGCCTCAAGTGCCAAGAGTAAGAGAGCCAGAGTCCCTGGGGCCAGAAACTTCCTGGCCAGGGATTTTTTTTTAATATTCACAAGTGATTCTGACAGACAGTCAGGGTTGATTATCATTGGTAAAGAGAATGACTGGGATAAAATCTAGGTAGTTCTTCACAAAATGCAATGTGAGAATCAGATTCTTGCTACTCCCAGTGTCCTGGAGACAGTAATAATTACATCACCTGGGAGTAGCTGGAAATGCAGAGCCTCAGGAGTCTCAAGTCCCATTCCAGACCTCCTGACTCCCACCTCCACATTTTAACACGCCTGAGGTGATTGACAGACACTTTAGAGAGCAGTGTCTCAACACTGACTGCACACTGGAATCACCTGAGAGCTTTCCACATTATTAGGTCTGGCATGAGGGGAAGAGGGTGATTGTGCAAGCAGGGTTAAGAACACTGACCTAGGAGAAGCTTGTTAAACCTGCATTTCTGGGCCCTCTCAGAGATCCTGATTCAGTAGATTTTACTTGGGGCTTGGACATCTACATTTTTAACAAATCCTTGGGTGACTTTCTACAGTCCAAACTCTGAGAAGCATTGTCATTATGTCAGAAGGTCCAATAAGAAGAATACAGTAACAATCCAGGAGTAAGATGACCTGGAGACTAATGGTGAAATGGGCTTTATAAGGAAAAAGGAAATATATTAATAAATTCAAAAGACACTCTGAGGGAGAAGTTGGCAAAACTTGATAGCTGAAAATAATGATTAAAAAAGGGAAAGAATTCAAATTCCTTTGCTGCCCTGGTAAGAAAGTCATTCTTAAGAAGAATTATTCCTTAGGTTTTAGATGATTTCCAAGTTATTCAGCTTGTCAAAGAGTCTCATTTTCACCAAACATAAAAATGAGAGGTTGGCCAGGTGTGGTGGCTCACACCTATAATCCCAGCACTTTGGGAGACTGAGGCGGGTGGATATCTGAGGTCGGGGGTTTGAAACTAGCCTGTCCAACATGATGAAACCTCGTCTCTACTAAAAATACAAAAAATTAGGCAGGCGTGGTGGCAGGCACTTGCCCAGCTACTTAGGAGGCTGAAGCAGGAGAATCACTCGAACACTCGAACTCGGTTGCAGTTAGCCGAGACTGCGCCACTGAACTCCAGCCTGGGCAACAAGAGCAAAAGTTCATCTCAAAAAAAAAAAGGAAAAAAAAGTGAGGGGTATCTCTTTGTCTCCATCCCTAGCACTGAGTGACCGTGAGTAACATCTACAGCTATTATCACTAACATGCTGAACTTTGTACTTGCCAAGGTGACTGCACAGCTGTTTTCTGTTTTCATTTTGATTTTTCTGCTCCCAAACTAGAAGGCCTTGGTAGGTTTGGCACATTTAATTTGTTTTCTATTTTGAATAGGGAAAGAAACCTATTTTGAATAGGAAAAGAAGAAATGCACTCCATTAATAGATACTGAGTTTCAAAGTGAGAAGCAGGATTGATTTTAAAATTCAGTCATGATTTGAAGAAACTACTGTTCCTAGGAAGATCTGAAATTCAGAGTGGTCTATGTGATGATGGCTTTAAGGACAACTTTGGTTCATCAGAATCTCCTCCACATATTTTGCATTAAGCAAAACTGTGCTTTCCAACAGTTAAGAAAAAATCAGAAAACTTAATTATAATGAAAATGTCTAACATGTTTGTCAGTTGCAATTTAGAGAGCCCTTTCACATTAAGCACAAATGATCCAGGGGTGCCTTTCAGGCAGATATGGCTCTTATTTTCCCATGAAGCTCAGGGACACGTAACTGGGATGCAGCAAGGCCTGGAAGAGAGCTGGGTTTCTCTGAGTGCAAGCTTAGGCTTGAAAATGTTAGGCATATTCAACCAAGGGGATGCGCTAGCACACAGGAGGAAGCGCCTCAGAAATCACAAAACCATCAAGGACAAAATGGTTTATTTTAAAGTGAATACAGTACATGAAAACAGTAGAGCATGGATGTATGTATCACCATCCCAAAGCAGAATATAACTAGGTTGCTAAACAGAGAAATACACAAAGTAAAAGTTCACATATTTTAAATATATATGTACAGATATTAAAATAGCCAATACTTAATACAACAACTACTGCACAGAAGTATTTCAAAGACAATAAATTCTAACTTCCCTTAAAAGTCTTATCCTCCAGAGAAAAAGGTCAGGTTAGCCAAAAAGAAGCCTATCAGACTCACAGCAGATCTCTCAGCAAAACCCTACAAGCCAGAAGAGAGTGGGGGCCAATATTCAACATCCTTGAAGAAAAGAACTTTCAACCCAGAATTTCATAGCCAGACAAACTAAGCTTCATAAGTGAAGGAAAAATAAAATTTTTTGCGAACAAGCAAGTACTCAGGTTTCATCACCACCAGGCCTGCTTTACAAGAGCTTCTGAAAGAAGCATTACACATACATAGAAAGGAACGACTAGTATCAGCTATTCCAAAAACATACCAAAAGGTAAAGAGCATCACCATAATGAAGAATTTACATCAACTCATGGGCAAAACAGCCAGCCAGCATTAAATGGCAGTATCAAACTCCTATCTATCAATATCAATCCCAAATTTAAATGGACTAAATGCCCCAATCAAAAGACACAGACAGGCAAATTGGATAAAAAGCCAAAACCCATCGGTATGCTGCATCCAGACCCATCTCCCATGCAAGGATACACAAAGACTCAAAACAAAGGTATGGAGGAAGATTTACCAACCAAATGGAGAGTAAAGAAAAAAAGCAGGAGATGCAATTCTAGTCTCTGATATAATAGACTTTAAAGCAACAAAGACCAAAAGAGACAAAGAAGGACATTACATAATGGTAAAAGGATCAATGCAACAAGAAGAGCTAATGATCCTAAATACATATGCACCCAATACAGGAGCACCCAGATACATAAGGCAAGTTCTTAATGACTTACAAAGAGACTTAGGCTCCCACACAATAATAGCAGGAGACTTTAACACTACATTGTCAATATTAGATCAAAGAGACAGAAAATTAACAAGGATAGCCAGGACTTGAACTCAGACCTGGAATAAGTAAACTTAATTAACATTTACAGAACTCTCCACCCCAAATCCACAAAACATACATTTATCTCAGTATCACATCACACCTATTCTAAAAGTGACCACAAAATTGGAAGTAAATCACTCCTCAGCAATTGCATAGCATTTCACAGGTTTAGATGAAATATTGGTTGGCTGCTTGTTATTTTCCTCCCTTATTCCTTCCTGTCTCCATTGTTAAGCCATTTATTGGCATAAAAGAGGTTTTTAATACCCATTTTTAGACTGCATTCTAGCCTGAGCAATAGAGCAAGATTCCTGTTCTCTCTCCCTCTTTCTCTTCCTTTCATTTTTTTCTTTCTCTTTTTTCTTCTTTTCTTTTCCTTCCTTTTTTCTCTTTCAAAAAAAAAGAAAAAAAAAGTCTTATCCTTACATAATGTGACTACAAATGTCACCAGAAAGAGGTCCTGATCCATACTTCAAGACAGGGTTCTTAGATCTTGCTCAAGAAAGAATTCGGGGCAAGTCCATAAAGTGAAAACCAGTTCATTTAGTAAAGGAATAAAGAAAGAAAGAATGGCTACTCCATAGGCAGAACAGCAGTTTGGCTGCTGGACTAAGAATATTTATAGTCATTTCTTAATTATACGCTAAACAAGGCATGGATTATTCATGAGTTTTCTGGAAAAGGGGTGGACAATTTCTAGAACTGAGGGTTCCTCTCCTTTTTAGACCATAGAGTGGAACTTCCTGACACTGCCACGGCATTTCCAAACTCTCATGATGCTGGAGGGAGTGTCTTTTAGCACGCTAACCTATTATAGTTAGTGTATAATCAACAGTGAGGACACTTTCGTTGCCATCTTGGTTTCAGTGGGTTTTGGTCAGCTTCTTTACCATATGCTGTTTTATCAGCAGGATCTTTGGGACCTGTACCTTGTGCTGCTCTCCCATCTTATCCTGTGACTGAGAATGCCTAACCTCCAGGTAATGCAGCATGGTCCGGCTCAACCTTATTTTACGCAGCCTCCATTCAAAATGGAGTGACTCTGATTCAAATGACACTGACACAAACATTTCAAAATCAAACCGCAATCCATATTAATAATTTTCATAAAGTAATTTTCTCCTTATTGAAAACAATGCATTTTATTGTTTTAAGAACAAATAGCTAGGTAAGATACAACCACAATAATATGATCTGCTTCTGAGCATGCACAGAGAAGCTGCAAAACTCTAGTAAACCGAATGGAAGCTCTGCATCTCTCCACTAGAGTAAAAGGAGAACCATACACACATACAATACACATTCAGGCCCATCATATTCAGCAAGAGATTTAACAAGTTCATTAACTGGTAACTCATTCCAGTGGAAAGACATGCATTCCCCTCAAATTGCAAACTTCCCTTAGGTTTGCAATTTGTCAAAAACTGTGAGTTTTTACTATTTTACTATGTTTTTATATTATTGCCAAACCCATCAACACAATAAAAAAATCAGATTTAATAGTTTTCAGAAATAATTATGTAAAAAAACCAAAAAACAGAGACTGACGGGTTGACCATAAAGATACAAAAGAGTGATTCTCCCAAAGAAGCAGAAGCCAGTAAAGCAGTGCTCTTGCTAAAAGAGCTACACATGAGGCCAGCTTCTCACTGACGTGCCTTTCAGAGATGCTTTAGACTTTAGATCTGAAACCTGCAATCTCACACAGATGTAATTAACAAAGCCAGGAGACCTTAACTTCATTTCCATCCCAAACATCACCTGCTGCACTCAGTAATGATACTGGGCCATTCACCTGGCCCTACTTTAGTTTTTTCACCAGGAACATTCTAGGAGGTAAACTTTAAGTTCTACCTTTTTATAAAATTCCTGTGGGTGTGAAAGATGAAAAAAGAGTGAGAAATAAGGTCTCATTTTCAAACAACAACAACAACAACTTTTTAAACTTAGTGGAAAACAGTTATATAAGAACCTTATGGTAATATGAAAACCTGCGGAAATAGATTCTGCTGTTGACAACTACAGCACTGAAAAGCCATATTACAGAAAGGAGTAATTACTATCAGGAAATAGGAAAATGCAAGGCAGAGTAGTAGCACTTTAGGCAAATTTTAGTATTAAAAATATGAATAAAGCCTTACTCTTCTCAATTACAACAATCTTCCCCAAACTAAGAATTTGTCTAGATAGCAAGTTTTCAAAAGTGACTTATAAACTGTGTTTATAATCAGTGCTACTGCAAACTAGTAGATAAAATCACAAACGTTCTTGATCAGTACAATAAACCACACTACAACTTCTGTAAGCCATCTTGGTGACAGCTACACTATTATGTTAACAATTGCTACCATAAAGTTAAAATTACAAAATGCCATCCAAACATTCATTATGTGATAGTGATCGTGCAAAAAACACACCTGACAATCAGCCGCAAATATGGAGAAAGATGCCAAACACGAACAGCTATTTATTTAAGAGCCCTCAGGAAAAAAAAAACAGTGAGAAAGCTGAGTAAACAGAAAGCAGTACTAAAGCACAAAAACATGCTACAATAGTTGTAGATTTATGTATTCTGAAAATAAATTATTCTGCCTTTTAAATCTTTTTCTATTCAATGATTCTTAATTGAATTATGAAAGGTCCTCCATGGGAAACTGATCTTCCCTATGAGATGAGACTGAGTAACATCTGGACCTAGGTATAGATGCAGTATTTACTAGCTTTGATGACTGGTGACCCTTAGGAGTAAACGCTTCTAATAGTAACTAAATAACTAATATAATAATAGTAACTTTAAGACTAGCCTCTTCCCCTGGAAGACTAATGCCCCAATGGTTTGGCTAAAGTATGAGCTGATGGCAAAAGAACTAGCAAAACAGGAATGTAAAATTAAACATATGAATACATTTGGCAGTGGCTCACGCCTGTAATCCCAGCATTTTAGGAGGCTGAGGGGGGTATATCATTAGGTCAGGAGTTCAGGACCAGCCTGGCCAACAGGGAGAAACCCCATCTCTACTAAAAATACAAAATTAGCCAGGGGTGGTGGTGCATGCCTGTAACCCCAGCTACTTGGGAGGCTGAGGCAGGAGAATCACTTGAATCCGGGAGGCAGAGGTTGCAGTGAGCCAAGATGGTGCCATTGCACTCCAGCCTGGGCAAGAAGAAAAATCCATCTTAGAAAAAAAAAAGAAAAAGCTATCCTATTTGGAACTACGTACACAGGTTTAGTCTCTATGACAATGCAGATTTAGTCCTCCATATCTGTCAGTTCCACAACTGTGGATTCAACCAAGCTTAGATTGAAAATAGTGGGAAAAAAATCCATCTGTACTGAAGACACCCAGATTTTTTTTTCTTCTCATTATTCCCTAAACAATATAGTATAACAAATATGTACATAATGTTTACATTGTATTAGGTATTCTAAGTAATCTAGAGAGGATTTAAAGTATCCAGGAGGATCTGTGCAGCTTATATGCAAATAGTATGCCATTTTATACTAGGGACTTAAGCATCTGCAGATTTTTACACTGGAGGGAGGTCCTCGAACCAATCGCTCAGAGAAACTAAGGGACAATTCTACCTCATTAGCACGAACTTTAAGAAACATTAATATACCTACTACACTCATTAAGAGAAATTAGTATCGCCTAATAGGGTAAGTATTTACAATGCAACCACTGTTCAAATATTAGCAACATCCAAATATATAATTTGGATGTATATAATTAAAATTTTATGTGCTTTCAGTATTAATGCCATATTACTGGGCCAAAAATCAATCACAAATTGATAACGTATGTTTATATTTACATAAACTCATCAAATTTTTGTTTTTTGCATGCTCATGAGCATTAAATATTCAGAAATCTTCTAACTGTATCTTTTAATAATAAACTGTAGTTAGGTGATTAGAAACATTCTTTAGAGTTAGCCAGAGTCTATTTTAGAAAGAATAAAAAATGGCTATAAACATTAAAGGAATTCTTTAAAATCCCAGATTCCCACTGGCATGACGTCATAATGAACATAAACACACTCTCACAGTTGGTGCCCAGTTGGGTCTAAGAGTCTGTTTGAAAGCAAGCACACCAAGATGGCCTGTGTCCCTCAAGCTTCCTCAGCTTTTCTTGGTCCTTATGCCACCCTAATATGCTCTTTCTATTTCTTGTTCCTGTATCTCGAAGTATGATCCTCTTTTCCTTCTTTTCCCTGGAGAAGGAAGAAACAAGAAAGCTAACATTTATTGAGCACAAAATGTTAGGGTTTCTCAGAATTTGCTGGACTCCAGGGCTTCATTTCTCCTGCTGTACTGTCCCCTTAGAGGAGATATAGCACACTGGTTAAGAGCCTGAACCTAGGAAGCACATTGCCTGGGTCAAATCCTGGCCCTTCTACATACCAGGGGTGACCTTGGACAAGTTACTTAACATCTGTGTGCCTCAGATTCCTCCAGGTGGTAAAACAGGCACAGTAATCATAGTGTCATGGTGAGGACTGAGTTAACAGTTAAATGAGCTCATCTAAAGCACTTCAAAGAAGGCCTGGCACAGAGTAAGCCCCCCATCAGTATAAGATGCTACTGTTCCCGTGAGCATGGAAATAGAAGTTCAATGGGAATAGAATTCAATTCCCATCAATGTGAATGCCACCTATTTGCTGATGACTCCCCGTAGTATGTCTCCACTCAGAGCTTTTCTCTGTTATCCCACCACTGATTGGCATTTCTACTTGAACATCTCACGAATGTCCCAAAAGTAGTACATCCAAGATGAAATTCTCAATCTCTTCCTTCAAACCTGTTCTCTCTTCCACATCCTAGTCTTCAGTCTTCACTATCTTGAAATGAAGCATTATTTACCCAATTAGAGAAGCCAAAATTGTACTAAGTATTCATAACTCTTCCCTTTCTGTCAATCCAAGCCCAATTCATAAGTCCTATCATTTCTAGCTCCAAAATACATCTGAAACCGACGGACGTCTCTCCACCTCCATAGCTAGTCTTCATCCTGGACAGCAACTCTCTTGCTAGGTCCCTCAACAGCCTCCTCATGGGTCTCCCTGCTTTTGTGCTTGCAGTGCCACCATATTTTCTCAAAGTAAAAATTTAATCACGTCACTCTCCAATTCAGGCTTCCTGTTGCACAGAGAATGAAACCCAAGCTCCTTTTCAAGATCTGGCCCGTGCCCATCTCACTTTGATGCACCGCTACCATCTCTTCCGTCAACATGCGACTACCTTAGCCCTTAGAGATGTCAACATCTCTGCCCCACCTTAGCACATGCTGTTCACAATACTCTCTCTTCCCCTGTACAGCTGACATCTTTTCTTTGTATAGGTCTCCGCTTTAGGGCTACCTCCCCAGAGGCCTTTTCTGACCCTACTTAAAGAGGGTATTTCCTTTTTTTTTTTTTTTTTGTATCTCAGCTTGTTTCTTTCCTGCGGTACACTCACTCACAATGTGCAATTATTTTCATTTATTTACCATCCCTGCTTCTAGAATGTAAGTTCCATGAAGACAGGGGTTACAGAGTCTCATTCTACATCTTACTCCCAACAACTAGCATCAGGCGTAGTAGGTACTTAGTGATATAGTATGACTATGAATGAACCTACTGCATTATTTCATATGTATTATCTCGTTTATTCTTTATCAGAGAAAGCACTTATGATGCCCATTTCAAAGACCAGGCAACTAAGAGTGGGAAATATTAAGGGAGTGTAGAACAGCCTGAATGCAGAGACGGGATTGGAACGCAGGCTAGTATTGAGATGGCTCTGCTGCTTCCACCACACCACAGTGCGCCACCCAGCTGGTCCCCAGCAGCTGATTCAACTCTCTGCCTCCACCCAGTTTCTGACCACTTCGGCTTCTAAGAAGTCACAAGTGTTTCTTATCGTATGGGCTTCGAGGCTCTTATAAGTTGTGGAGAATAAAAGTAGTGGTCTTAAATGAGGCAATTTTGCCTCCCAATGGCCACTATCTGGAGACATTTTCATTGTCACTACTGGGGAGTAACAGTGGCATCGAGTAGCTGGAGACCAAGGATGCTGCTAAAATCCTGCAGTGCACAGGACAGCCCCCACAACAACACAACAACAACAACTCGCACCCAAAATGCCACAACGCTGAAGTTGCAAAGCCCTGTCAATAAAACACCAGGTGACAGCCCTTGCCATTGACCACACGGACCGGATGGGTGATACAAATGAGTCAAGCAGGACTGATCCAAAGGGGGAAAGGTAGTTTTTATCGCCCACTTTTTCCATACTCAGGTTTTTTTATTGTTTTGTAAATTGTACCTCATGTCAGTCTTTCACCACAGACGCGCTTTGTTTGCACGTCTAATGGGTAAATCTTTTACTACCACAAGGAGAAGCACCTTTGCCATCTTCCCTTGAAACACAGAGCCTTCGCCTGCTACCCTTCGTCCCCTCTTTTCAAGAGACTCGGGCACAAACAAAACAAAACAAAAAAATGCCTCACTCTTCTCTTAACTCTAATGAAAAGAATGGCCTTATCAGATGGTAAATGGCAACTGACAGCTCCAGTTTTGGGGAAAGGGTAGAGATCAGGAGAAGCTGTGGTAAACCGGACTGTCTGCGCCATGTCCTCATGGGGGATGGGGATTTACCTAGTGCTCGCAGATTGCTGCCACGTAGGCACATCAGCTCAATGATGCTAGACACCGACTGTTAAAAAGAGGCAGGACATTAAATTTTAAAAACTACTGATGGCTTCCCTTCACCACCACCACTGCTACCACCATCCCCATCTCAGATTCAGATTTAACTGGTTTGATGCGTGGCTTGGATACCAAGCTGTGTTCAAGTTTCCAGTGACTCTAGTACACAGCTAAGACTGAGAAGCCCCGTTCTGGTCCAGCTCTTTCCTTTTACTTGTGTACAAACTGAGGCTCAGAAAATTAAATGCTTTGCTAAGGCACCCAACTAATTTAAAACAGGTTATAGAATCAGAAAATAGTTGCTGTGTTTGCAAACTGTGGGTCACAACACTGGATCATGAAATCAATTTAATGGTTTATAACTTTTTTTTAAAAAAGAATAGAAAATCAGAATGTACTGCACATTATAGGGTTAAAGATTATTACATGAAATTTTTGTTTTAAATATACACATATATGTGCTAGTCAGTCTCCATTTACCTCTTCAAATCCATTCTTCTCCCTTCTCTGCCTTGTTCTCAACCCCAAGAGGCCAATCCTACAGAGTGTTTTAGCTGTGCCCATTCCCCAAGAGTTTCCATTAGCTTCAGCCAGTGAGAGACACTAGAGGGAGACCAGAGGGTGCAGGGCGAGTGCCTGGGGTCACCCTTCCGGAGTGACCTTGCCCCAACAACACAGCTCTGAGTGTGGTCTCTGATAAAGCTCCCCTTTCCCTTCAGGTCCAGAGGTGGTAACACCTTCCTACTGGGGACAACCCTTGGATGCTGATTCAATCTTTTGTAGGTTCCTTAAACCTGCCCACTCTTCTGAAAATACTCCAGTGTTTCCTGACAGAACACTGGATACATAAATAGATCAACAGACATATAGACATATGCATACGTGTACTGAGTTGCATTTTGGAAGTGTGAACAGGTTTAATATAAAGTGTATTGTTTACAATGTGGGTTGTGGCCCAAAAAAAGTCTGGAAAACACTGCCAAGGTTCTTACTATGTCACAGCCTCTTCTGCATGAAGAAGCTATCGGGCTGAAACTTCTAAAACTAAACATGTCAAGCACCGCTCTTTACAAATGTTCCCACTAAATCAGCAGCAAATAATGCCCCCAAATAAGAAAAACATACATTTATTAAAACAGACTTTCAGGTCGGGCATGTTGGCTCATGCCTGTAATTCTAGCACTTTGGGAGGCCGAGGCAGGCAAATCATGAGGTCAGTTCGAGACCAGCCTGACCAACCTGGTGAAACCCCATCTCTACTAAAAACACAAAAATCAGCGACTCAGGAGGCAGGCACAGGAGAACCGCTTGAAACCAGGAGGCAAAGGTTGCTGTGAGCCACTGCACTCCAGCCTGAACAACAGAGCGGGACTTCACCTCAAAAAACAACAACAAAAACAAACAAACAAAAAACAGACTTTTAAACAATGCTTAACACTGCCCAACGTGGACAAACCATGTTGGTAGGCAGTGAGTTCCTCATCAGTGCTTAGAACCTATGGAGGAAAGCCCTAGTCAGTTTCTTACTTTAAAAATGTGTGCTTCTATCATGGGGCTTCAAGTTACAAAATTACTTTCTAAACAGAAATGAATCCATTTTCGTCTAGCTTAATATTTAGTTGTTATAATTGTTCTTTTCTTGATCAGTTACAAATGAACTCTTGATGAAGAAAAGAATATGCAATGCTTCTCATTGCCGAAAACCAAACAGCTATTTTAAAGTACTAAAATACTGTACAATATCAGCTCAACTCTCACTCATTCTGGGAGGGGGGAAGAAATCAGGAAACAAGGCAGCTTTCAAAAATGTCTAAACTCTGCTCCTCTCTGTAGGATCTGACTGGTTTTTTGATGCCGTGGCAGGGCATAATCGTGGGAAAGAAACAGGTCTGACATGAGTCTAAGAGGGCAGAGAACCAGAGAAAGAAGCAACCAAGGTCCAATCATTCAGCAGAATCAACTCTCAAGGTGCCCTGAGGCCTCATGCAGAGGGTTAACAAGGACAGAAAGTCTCTAGACCTGGGTCTCTTCATCCAACTTCCATACATCTGATGGCCACGGTCCAGGGTATAGCCAAGAATACAGTCTACCACATTCACTGTACTTCCTTTAAATGCTCAAAGGGGCAAGTCGAGCAACGTGCTATACTGTTACATTAATAGAAAACTGCACTGAGGTATGGGCATTACCGAATCCAAAGGTAAGTCATCCAAACGTAAGTCATGCATCCATCCAAAGAAGATTAAAAGGAAATGCAATCAAAGAAAATATGCAGAAAACAGCAATAAATATCATTATCCTAAGATCTGTTAGTGTAGCAACCCCGAAGAAGCAATGCCATTCAATATTTTACTACGAAGTGGATAATGTTTACATTAGTCATTCAATAAAAATGCAACTTCATTGTCATCAGATCTCAAATCGGTATCACACATGTGCTTTCATTACAGCAACTGCAATGTGTCAAGTGCTCTAAACACAAAGGATCTTCAGATGTAACACCCACCCCTTTCAGTTATGATCCTTAGCACATCCCTATGGAGTAAATTCGCCAGGTGATAACTCCCCACTAGCAGAGAAGGAAAGGCTCACAAAGGAAGGAACCTGAAACTTAAACCAAACGGAACCGCTGTGTACTAGATCTGAAGGCTCTGCCTCATCCACTGTATCGTGCTGCCTCCCCAAGGTGAGCTTTTCTAACCTGCACACTAGCCAGCTTTTCAAGCTCTCTACTGAAAAAAAAAAAAAAAAAGGGTGGCGGGGGGCGGTGTAAATGTGCTAAAAAACAAAAAACAAAAAACAAAAAACCTGAGTTTCTCTAGGCTTGAATCTGCAACAGAAAATAAAAAGCACCCTAAGAACAACCTTCTTGAGCCCATTAAAACATACACACAGATGAGTGGCTTTCTATGATTGAATGGCTTTTGGTGGTGTCTGTGATCACAGGGGAAGCCAATTTGCCGTGATCTGTTCCTCGGCTTATACTGGACCCCAATTCCTGGCTAAGGGGACTTTGGGTCACTAAGGGATTTTTGAAAATATACTAAGGGATAAACCACCAGCAATTAAATAGTTCAGTAAAACAGCCCACTGAGGTATACAGAAAAAGCAACGTTACAGGATTTCACTAGTTGACTTACAAAAATTAGGCCTGCCAATCAGAAACAAAGGAAACCTGCTCTCAGTTCGCAACATATGAACGAACGCTTCTACTTTATACTCTTCAGCACATCATTACCAGCATCCATTTGGTGCATGGCAGAGCGAGGGGGGGCGAGCCCTCCCCATCAAACGTTCCCAGGCCAGCAGGGAGGATTCAGGCTCGTGCGCCGCAAACACCCCAGAACCTGGAAAGTGACGTGTCTAGGGGAATCACAAAGTGCCACGGGCGGCGTTTGCGGCCAAGAAGAAGAAAGCACGCTAAAATTTAATTATAACTTTAAACAACTCTCTAGCACGGGGAACTTGCGATTGCTTTGAGCTCCACCGAATGGTCTCCAAGGCAAAGCAAACCATCCCGGCCGTCAGGGGCCAAGGTAACGGGAAGGCGGCCGGTCGCACCAATCAGCAGCGCCCAAGCCTCGTTAGCGCAGACCAGCCGCCCGTGGCCAGGCTGGGCAGCTGTTGATCCCCGGGCCATTCTCCTAAAGCCCAGTCAGAGCGCGGGTGGGACGCGAGCGAGCGAGGAGGGCCGAGCCGAGGAGCGGAAGGCTGGAGGACAAGGTAGGAACGTCCCAGACAGAAAGTCGGAGCGGGCTGCAAACTGGCGGGGCGGGTCGGCGGGGCTCCGCGCAGCGGAAGCGGGAGGAGCGGGGAAGGAAGGGAAAGAGGGGAGGGGAGGGGACCCGCGCCTCAAAGTTCCGCGTCCCGGCGGCGCCCGCTCTCGGGCTGCTCACCTAACAGGAGCGTGGTCCAGGTCCGGCCGCGCCCGGCGCGCCGCAGGCCCAGCGCCCCGCGCAACCGGGCCGCCAGGCGCCCCCCGAGGCCGCCCCCGGCGGGCGGCGCGGCGGGCTCAGCGCGGGGCCCCTTCCTGCCCGCGGCGCCCTTGCGCCCCGGGGACGGGGGCGCGCGCTCGGGCCCGGGCTCCCCGGCGCCGACGTCCGGCGCCCCCCTCAGCGGCGACTGCGAGGCGCGGGGCGGCTGGGGCGGCTTGGGAGCCGCCTCCCGGTGCTTGTTCCGCGCCTGCAGGACCATCTTGGCATAGTCGCGCCCGCTCGCTGCGCGCGCCCTGACGGCGGCCGGAGAACCGCGGGCTGGCTGGGCGGCTGGGCGCCGCTCACTCTCCAGCGGGCGGGCGGAGGGCGGGCCGGGAGGCGGGGAGAGCGCGAAGGCCGGGCGGCTGCTGCCTGGCTGGCGGTACCGCCGGGAGGCGGCGCCGGACTCGCGCGCCTGCCGCCGTTGCTGCCGCTCCGGTTGTCACGGCGACCGCGGAACGCCGGGGGGCGGGGGCGGGGACACCCTGAGAGCGGCCGCGGCCCCGCCCCCGCCGCCCCTCTGCGCCGGACGCGCGCTCCAGGCCGGCCAGCGCGCACGCGCGGACTTCCGGCGCGGGCGGGGCCGACCCCGTTGCTGCCAGGCGACCCACGCCTCTCTGGGGCCCGAGAGGGGCCGGGCGGGGGAGAGGATGCGGGCCGGGGCAGCCTTCCGGAGGCGGCCGCCATTCCACTGTAGGAGTGACGGGCCGAAGGGAGCGCCTTCTCGGGCATCCGAGCGCCGATCCAAGTTTCGGAGCTTATGAAGGCTGCGCGTGGAGCCCGCGCGGGCGAGAGGCGGCGGGGGCGGGAGCCGGAGCTGGGCGGCGGGGCAGGGAGAAGGCACCCGGCGCGGCCACGGAGCGGCGCTGTCTGTGCGCCCGGACGCCTGGTCGGTCCCGCCGCTTTTAAGCGCGCGGAGGGCAGTCAAGTCCCGGTGTCCGTTTACTCCCCTGTGTGGGGTCGCGCAGCTTTGCAGCCCCTCTGTCACCCAGGCTAAGAACTGGCGCCACCCGGTTTAAAATAGCAACAGGGTATTAAAATCGCAGCGTGGAATCTCGTGGGGAGCTGCTAAGGGCCGAGGTACAAGTGTGAACTGAAAAGCAGGATGGGAGCCAGGCCGAAGGTGGCGGGATGGATTGGCTGGAGAAGGAAAGATTGTCCAGAAGTCCGATCAGTTGGTTGCACTTGCTGTAACCTTATTAAATAATAGCAGGAAAACCGTGTTGATGAGATAGGAGACTGTAGTCGAAAATGGGTTTCCTTTTACATAGCAGAATGCATGAGCAAATGAATCCCAGGAAAATTTAGAAAACCAAGTAGATCACCTCTCCCCTCCACCCCCACATTCTTTTCACAAAGTCCCACAGTTTTAAGGATTACAACTGGGAGGTTCCTTTCCTGGCCGTGTCCAACTTTTTGTTCCAAAAAGTTGTCTTTAAGTCCCAATTTGGTAAATCAATGCCCATGGTTTTGCTTATCTCTATTGTAATTCCTAGGACTTCGCGTGGCTTTCTCGCTCTTACTGTTTCTTTGACCAGCGATTTCTTTATTAATACCAGCATTCATTCGCTGTTAGGCCTTCTGAAGGAACAATGGATTGTTTTGTCAAGGGAGGATGTTTCCCATGCTAATTACTACTCCCTCATATCCTGTCTATTTTGTGAATTTGGATTTTCCGGTATCTTTATTGGAGGAAGGAACAACTATTTGTATACGCTGGTTTAAAAAAAGTAGTTGAAAGATGATGCAGAAAGTTTGGATTCTGAAACAATGTCACATGAATCCAGTGTTACCTCTGGGATTCATGTGGAATTTATTCGGTTAAAAGAAAGCTAATTCAGTATCTATTAAAGATAATACAAATAACGATGGATTTTTTTTTTAATGATAAGACACATGGAAAAAGAGGTTCAACATTTGAACAATTAGATTGCTGTGTGTCTCCTTTATGTGATTGGCCCTGAATTCAGAAACTACCTCCCTTAAGCTGGTACCATTCTACCAGGAAAATGCTTGTTGAATGAATAAGTGAGTGAATGAATGACGTTCTGCAAGTGCTCGTCAGTTCCGCTGCTTGGCTTGACAACCATGCAGAGAATCCCAGAGAGGGACAGTGAGAGGTGTTAGTTTAGTTTTGTTTTGTTTTAAAACACGGTCAATGTACATCCAGTTTGCAGCCACTGCACTGACCCACACTCTACCTCTTTCAATCTGGGTTTCTGCATTCTTAAAATGGGGGTAACCAAAACATCTAGTTCACAGGTTTGTAAAAATAAGACAATGTACTTAACGCATCTAACAGTTACATGTATCCAAGTAGTTGCTCATTGAATGTTCAAATTGTCTGGATGTTAGTAGTTGTTCAGTAAGTGTTCAAAGTAGTGGATGATGTCTAAGGACAATGACAAACTTCTGTCCTCCAGAACCTGAGGCTGACAATCCAAGCTGGTATATAGCAAGGGGAGAATGCCGCCCCGTAGAGAGTGGGAGAACAAGAAAAGCCCAGGCCTGCTGGGCTTCAAGCTTCTCAGCTTTCTGGGCTTTACAAATTTTGCCAATCTCACGGGTCCTTAGGCCTGGATAAAATAGGCCACTCCCTGTGCCCCCACACCACAACCAAAATGAGGCATTTCACCCAGGAAGGGTGGAGGAATGGAAACCAGAACAGTCATGGAAGATTTCTATGCTAAATTGCATTTTATCCTTAGTACTGTGAGATCCACAAGAGCAGAGAATGGGAATGCAGCTAATTTCTGTCTGTATATGTAGACCAGTGTCTGCCACACGTAGTGGTGGATGCTGAAAAACAACCTCTGGCAAACTGCAAGCTGCATATTAAAATCTTTTGTACATGGACAATCTATTAATGGATCTAAGATTATAATGAAATTAAGCATTACAGTTTCCAGCTTTAACATGCTTTTATTCTGGGAGTTCCAGATGCACCAGAAAGGTACTTTCTGTGTCATGCTATTGAAATACTGGGTCACTAGTTCTCCTTGAAGAGGTCCCTTACATTCCTTGTTAGTTGTATTCCTAGGTATTTTATTCTCTTTGTAGCAATTGTGAATGGCAGTTCATTCTTGATTTGGCTCTCTGTAAGTCTTATTGGTGGATAGGAATGCTTGTGATTTTTGCACATTGCTTTTGTATCCTGAGACTTTGCTGAAGTTGCTTATCAGTTTCAGGAGTTTTTGGGCTGAGGCAATGGGGTCTTCTAGGTATACTATCATGTCATCTGCAAATAGAGACAGTTTGGCTTCCACCTTTCCTATTTGAATACCCTTTATTTCTTTTTCTTGCCTGATTGCTCTGGCTAGAACTTCCAGTACTATATTGAATAGGAGTGGTGAGAGAGGGCATCCTTGTCTAGTGCCAGATTTCAAAGGGGATGCTTCCAGTTTTTGCCCATTCAGTATGATATTGGCTGTTGGTTTGTCATAAATAGCTTTTATTATTTTGAGATACGTTCCATCAATACCGAGTTTATTGAGGGTTTTTAGCATAAAGCGCTGTTGAATTTTGTCAAAGGCCTTCTCTGCGTCAATTGAGATAATCATGTGGTTTTTGTCTTTGGTTCTGTTTATGTGGTGAATTACATTTATAGACTTGCGTATGTTGAACCAGCCTTGCATCCCCGGGATGAATCCTACTTGATCATGATGGATAAGTTTTTTGATGTGCTGTTGCAATCGGCTTGTCAGTATTTCATTGAAGATTTTTACGTCTATGTTCATCATGGATATTGGCCTGAAGTTTTCTTTTCTTGTTGAGTCTCTGCCGGGTTTTGGTATCAGGATGGTGTTGGTCTCATAAAATGATTGGGGAAGGAGTCCCTCTTTTTGGATTATTTGGAATAGTTTCAGAAGGAATGATACCAGCTCTTCTTTGTGTGTCTGGTGGAATTCAGCTGTAAACCCATCTGGACCTGGGCTTTTTTTGTCTGGTAGACTCTTAATTGCTGCCTCAACTTCAGATCTTGTTATTGGTCTATTCAGGGTTTCGACTTCTTCCTGGTGTAGGCTTGGGAGGAGGCAAGTGTCCAGGAATTTATCCATTTCTTCTAGGTTTACTAGTTTATGTGCATAGAGTTGTTTGTAATAATCTCTGATGATGGTTTGAATTTCTGTGGAATCTGTGGTAATATCCCCATTATTGTTTTTTATTGCATCTATTTGGTTATTCTCTCTTTTCTTTTTTATTAATCTGGTTAGTGGTCTGTCTATTTTGTTGATCTTTTCGAAAAACCAGCTCCTGGATTTGTTGATTTTTTTTGAAGGGTTTTTTTGTGTCTCTATCTCCTTCAGTTCTGCTCTGATCTTAGTTATTTCTTGTCTTGGCCAACAAACATATGAAAAAATGCTCATCATCACTGGTCATTAGAGAAATGCAAATCAAAACCACATTGAGATACCATCTCACGCCAGTTAGAATGGCAATCATTAAAAAATCTGGAGACAACAGATGCTGGAGAGGATGTGGAGAAATAGGAACACTTTTACACTGCTGGTGGGAGTGTAAATTAGTTCAACCATTGTGGAAGACAGTGTGGCGATTCCTCAAGGACCTAGAAATAGAAATTCCATTTGACCCAGCAATCCCATTACTGGGTATATATCCAAAGGATTATAAATCATTCTACTATAAGGACATATGCACATGAATGTTCATTGCAGCACTGTTTACAATAGCAAAGACCTGGAACCAACCCAAATGCCCATCGATGATAGACTGGACTGGGAAAATGTGGCACATATACACCATGGAATATTATGCAGCCATCAAAAACGATGAGTTCGTGTCCTTTGTAGGGACATAGATGAACCTGGAGACCATCATTCTCAGCAAACTGACACAATAACAGAAAATGAAATACCACATGTTCTCACTCATAGGCGGGTGTTGAGCAATGAGAACACATGGACACAAGGAAGGGAGCACTACACACTGGGGTCTGTTGGGGGAAATAGGGGAGGGACAGTTGGGGGTGGGGAGTTAGGGAGAGATAGCATGGGGAGAAATGTCAGATATAGGTGATGGGGAGGAAGGCAGCAAATCACACTGCCATGTGTACACCTTAGCAACTATCTTGCATGTTCTTCACATGTACCGCAAAACCTAAAATGCAATTTAAAAAAAAAAAGCAAAATAAATAAATAAATACTGGGTCAGGGCAGACGGATTGTAAGTACTGGAACCTGAAAGAGCAACCACTTAATAAAGAATCGCTGCCCTGGCCCCTGGGGTGCAAACAAGTCTTTTTCTCACTACAAGCTATACTTTGGGCATTGAAATAAAAATGTTAAACATTGGGGATGGAGACAGAGGAGATTATAAGGAGAAAATGAGCATAAAATAAAAAGGAAGAACACAATCATAGAAGAAAACAAGAAGATGCAGAAAAATAAAGCTTAGCGATAATGTAGGAATTGGAAACCTTGTCAGATGGGCAATGAAAAAAGTGAATTTGGTCAAGGGAAGACTATGCTGGGAACCAGTTTTCTTCCATCTCCACACTGGCATTTTAAAGGCCCCATTTAGAACTTCTAAATATTCCCCTTTTCCTCCTACTTGCTCTCCTACCCATAGAATGACAGCCGAATGAGAAATCGTGACATTTATTTTGAACTAGGTCACTTGATCACTGTATTGGAAAAGTGTCCTAGGGTCAGATTCTAGAATCTGACATTTGTCTTGCTAAAGAGTTGCTCATACCAAGACAGAAACCTGCATAATCCTAACACCTCTTGGAAACCTAAAATGGGTGCAACAAAATATGTCTGTGGAACATTCTACTTTCCAAAGCTCCAGCATTCACTTGACACTATGTTATAGTGTATTCTTTTAGTCTGGTGAGAACAAATGTAAATTGCTACTCTTGCTCTTTATATTTTATCTTCTGTCTCTCCTGCAGCTGACCTTGTAATTTAAACTGTTCATGCTCCAATGAGTGTCCTGAGAAACTCCGAGTTCATTGTTAGGCTTGGTTATAGCTCATCATCCAGAACCACTCTGTTGCAGACATGTCTCTTTAGAATGTCATTCATGTTTTTGAGGACTTACTATGTCTTTAGTGCTTTAGTAGATATTTGAGATACTTAAAATGCATGTACTAATTGTCCATACCCAAGGGCTTACATTTTCACTGGACAGGCAGGGTAAGCTAGAACAAAATATAGTTCTATAGCAAAATATGTGATTCAGAGAATAAGTAGTAAAAGAATTTCAAAGAGAAGAGTTGATGGTCAGGATGATTTAGTTTTTAGGGAGGAGGTGAAATTTGGTCTAGGTTATGCTGGAAGGGTAAATTTTGTTTTAATAGAAGGGAACATGGCAAAGGAATTATAGTCAGGGAGCTGTATGTTTCTAAAGCCCTTGCTCAGTGCCTGGCACATTGTCAATGCTAACATGAACATCTTAAACCTTTTCAGATGAGAAAGGAAGGGAAGAAACAACCGATGTAGGTTTGAGGAATAAGTGAATGGATTAAAGAGTGAATGAAGGAGTTAACTATTGAGTGGAACATGGAATGCCTAGAGTACCTCCACCTGGAGCCTGGGCTTTCAGAGTTCCCCAAATCTACTTGGGCCAGAGCAGTCTTCTCCCTCAAGAGTGCTTAGTTCCTTCTAAAATGAAGGTGGCTTTAGGAATACTGGGAGGCAAAAATTCTACCTCTGGCCTCTTCTTTGGGCCAGAACTTGCTTTCCTCCAGCTTGCCTCTGTGGACTCCTTGCCAGAGGCCTGAACCCTCCTCTCACCTGCCTTCAGACTTAGGATGATTTGGGACTGCTTCACTTAGACACCATATGGTCAATCTACCCCCATTATCTAGGGTGAGCACCTGGATGTGTCACACAATGTATCCTCTCACACCTAAGTGCTTCCTCTAGTCACTCTTGCCTTGTGCTCCCTGAGGTCAGTGATCTGTTCCTGATTCACTCAGTTCTTCTCTGTAGCGTCTACCCCTTCCCAGAAGACCCTTATCCTATGACAGGCTCATTCTCCCACAGCTCCACCCACTCTTTCCAAGCCTCCTTTTTCACTCCCGGAAAGCCCCTCTGAACTCTTTTTTTTATCTATGCTTAGTCTGTCTGCCGCCAGCTCCCCTTCGACCCCACTCTTTACTCCAGCATTAGCCCCAGTCCTTCCAGCTCCTACCAGTGCTAGGAATGACTTCAACACTGAGCCTCTCAGCTCCTTGACATTCTTGTCTCAAGGATCTGGACTCTCACTTCATGTCATCGACCAACTCTTATGGTCTCACCTTGAACTATCTCATCACCCCTATCTGTCTTTGCCTCTGCATTTTAAAATTCAAATATTCAATCCTCTACTGCCTCCAAGTCTGTTTGGTATTTTACTTCCATGCCAAGGCCTGTCACTGCAACTCCCTCTGCCAGGATCTTTCCCTGCATGGTCCTTCTGTCTCATCCACATGGCAGAATGTTACTGTCCAACTTTGGATCCACACCCATGCTACTGAGGAGTGCTGGAGAAATCCCACAATTCAGAAGGCAGGAACCCTATGGATTCATAGTTTCCATTAGCAACTGGATCCTTAAGGCTGCCTTCTACATTCTCCTGGTTCTGTTCTCTCAAAAAGTTACAGCAAATGCCCCCTAGTCTCTTAAACCTGCTACTCTGTCACCAGCTCCTACACCCTAAATATGGCCTTTCCTCCTAGTTAATGGAGAAACTGGACACCATCAGAAGGAGCTGCCATGTACCGTCAGACTCACCAAAGAATCTGCTTCTCTCCCCTCACAAGGAGGAGCCCCTCTTCTGGACAGAGCCAGCCTCTCTTCCAGGAGATGGTCTACTCCATTCCACCATCTTGGTGCTCCCTTTACTAACTAGCTGCTTGTATATCTCTCCACTCTTCTGGCTGCCTTGCTACAGCCTTAAGCATGCCCAGGTGACATGGCTGTGATCTTAATTAGAACTCCCCCCATCAACCACTCTGTCTCCCTCCTTCCTTCACACATAGACATCCTTGGCAGAGTCCCTGAAACGTGCCACCTCTGCTTCCTCAGAGGTTTCCAGGAGTCATTACGCTTTCCTCAGGATTGTCCAGTCACACTCAAGTTCACAGAAGTCTGGCATCTTCATCTAATACTGCACAGAATTCCTTTCCCCAAGAGCCTTAAAAACCTCCGTGTTTCTGGTTCACAGGACACATCCGTTATTATCATGTCAGCTGACCACGTCCTTCCTTTGCGTTCTCTGACCCACACACTCCTGGGTTTTGTGATCTCTCTGCCTGCTCTTTTCCAGTCTCCCTTAGAGACACCTCTTGTTTACAAATATCAACGTGCTCTAGAGTTCAAAAGCTAGGCTCTTTTTAATCTACACATATCCACTGGGCGATATCATTATGGTCTTTTTGTTGAAGATTTCCAAATCTGCAGCCCAGCTCTCCTCAGCCTCAGACGCCTATGCCCAGCTGCCCATTCGTTGCTTACACTGGGGTGTCTGTTAGTCAGCTCAAACCCAAAAGTCCAAGGCTGCTTTTCCACCGGTCTCCTCACTCCAGCAAATGGCACCACCAATCCCGCATTCCTCTATCCAGGCAGTCATCCTGCTCATTCTGCCTCATTAATTGTCCTCAGATCAATTCATTGCTTTCCATCCTCAATGCCATGAACCACAGTCATTTTTCCCATGACCTTCAGCGGCAGCTCCTAACTGGATTCTCTGCATGTTCTCTTGCTGCCCATCAATCTTCCAGAGAGCTGTGTCCAGTATGCAAATTGAATCCATCACTCTTTGTTTCGAAAACCATTCAGAACTTCCAAATCTGACGACATGGCTAACTAGGCCTTCATGATCTATGCCACACACCCTCTTCCTGCCCCTTCTTCACCAGCCTTGCCTTCTGCCATTCCCAGTGCCTCATGTCCTCTCTTTCCTGGACATTATCTTCAATGGCCAGCCTTCTGTCCTGCGACTCTGGCTCAGTCTTCACATCTCACTTAGAACTCAGTTCCTGCAGGAACTCTCCTCTCCCCTGTAACTGAGACCTTCCATTTTATTTGCCAGTTTGTCTGATTTCCTTGTTAGGCCTTAAGCTTCTTGAGCCTGTAATGGGGTGAGGAAAGTGGAATTGGGCTGAGAGAAGTTGAACTTCAGTCCAGTCCAACAGGGAATTCTGGAGCGAGGATGGCCCTTCAAAGTCATTGCAAGTTGCAGTAAGGGTTCCAAACCTTTTGACCTTCACCTCAACCTATCATCAGTGCTGATCGCTTCCAATGAGCAGGAGTAACCTCAGCAAGGCAGCTCCCTTCAGCCAACAGTAATTGCCAAAGAAGGACTCAGTGGGGAGCCCTCAGCCACCAACACCCCTGTCATGCTGAACAGAGGAGGGCTTCACACCTGAAGGAGGAATCCAGGTTGCCGCCTCAGCTTCTGCCACCAGACACACCATAGGTGTCTATTAAATTTTTGTTGGTTAATAATTGATTACATGATTAAATGATGTAATCAAATCACAGAAAACAAGGTTAATTAGGTTAAATGAGTTGAGATTAGGGTCTTAAAGAAGGGCAAATGTTTTATTTAGAAATAAAAAAGTAGTGAAGTTTCTTGAGCAAAACACTGAACTATTTGAGGGAATTGAAGGACATTGTGCAAGTAGATATGAGGGAGTAAATTTGAGACGTGGGTGGTGGGGATGGCTGAGATGACAGCAAGAATATGGACGGGGAGAAATCCTAGAGGCTGAGAGGCTGCTGCCGTAGCGGAAAGGGCGAGTTGTGGCACGCCTGTAATGCAATGTTTAGGGCATGACAGGACAAATATGAGAGCAGCTGAAAGGTTGAACTCTTTGGAAAATCTGTGTGATTGTACTTGGCCCTATCATATTAACAGTTTCAAGCAAGCTCCACCATTTTAAATATATACAATATAGGCTAGAGGTAAGTTCCTGGAAGGCAACACTGTACCCCCAGGGCAGTAGCTGCACACACCACCTGCATAAGTACATCTGTTGAATAAGTAAGTGGATCGAGTCTTGATTGACAGAACTCTAATACTGATTCCTAATGATTAGGAAACACATTGGTTTAAGTCTAGACCTTCAGAGTATTCACTGTACATTTCTAAAGTTTAGCTACTTTAGATGAATCTTGCAGATATATTTTAAAACTAAGATTTTGTTGTTTTACTTACCAATCAGGCATTAATTCAATTTACCTCCCCTTGTGCCATGACTCATGGTTTGTTCTTAGGAAATGAACCTTAAGGAAATAGCTGGAAACATTTCATTGCCATGGCAAGATGACCCGAAGCACACTGCTAGGTAATGCTGGAGTGGGTGAACTCCCTACTCTGCCTGCCAAGAAGCTCCCTGTTGCTACAGTATCCAGTTTGTAGCAGGCAACAGATTAGTGAGTAGTAGCTGGTAAGGAGTCTTTGGCTCTTAAAACTAACTGACATGAATTCCAGCACCTGATTTTTGCACCTGGATCATGAATATTGTGTCTGGAGGAGTCCAGGCTGCCCTGGCAGGGGCTGAAGTGTAAAGTGCGGTGAAACTGTGCTCTAGCATTGGCATCTTGCTTTCAGAGCAGTGAACCCCATGCTAGGTTTCTAGCAGCTCCGGGAGGAATACACCATGCACGCTCTGTGCAGTCTCAGGAGGAATCAGAATAGGTAATTCCCAGTTGCCATTGGCCCTGAGTTAATGAGAGAATTGGAGGTAGAAGGAAAATAAAAGCTTATTTCTATCCTTTCTGGCGTGCCCAAAATGGCTTGTTTTATGGGTGCCGTGGACAAAGGAGGAAGAGGTGGCATCAGCTAAGTACACAGCCCAAAATTCCACCCATGTTTTGAGGGTTTCCACCTCTGGCTGGGGGTACTGGGGTTGGGGGAGGGGTGGGTGATGATGATAATGATATTTTAGGGCTGGTGCTTTTCTTCACCCTGAGCCTCTCTCAATACTCACTTATTCGATGTGTGGAAGTTAGAGAGGGTTAAGTTGGGTCTCTGGATCTTCCCAAAGAGATGCCACAATAGTAACCCCCAGTGATTGTTTCAAATGATGTGTCTTGTTTTGTGTGATCAGCATTGAGTCACACTTGGATCTTAAACAGCCTTGAGGGCTAGTTGGAACCACCCAATCTGTGCTTATCATAGCACTGCAGTTCATCCACAGACTTCGTGTTTGTTCTCTTTTCCTCACCTCTTATGGTGGTAAAAAACACAACTATAACTTTAAGAAGTGACACACATTTCCTTCAATGTCAGCTTCAAAGTTCTAATCTGTAATATTATTTTCTTCACGAGAATGAGACTTGCATGGACAATCTAACGTTAGTTACTTTACATAACACAGACAACCATGCAATACAAGATTCAGCCCTCCAGAGCAATCCTGGACAGCCAGAGAATGCTTGCCTATCTTTGAAGCCCACTCCAGCCAGGGAGGGTACACAGTGAAATGATGGGAGGCCAGACAGCCCCTGTTCAGTGTGTTCAATGCAAACATTAAAAAAAAAAAAAAACAGTTTGCCTCACTGCAACCATATGTACTCTGAGTTTCTTTTCTCCTGTGACTATTTCGGATGAATGCATGCATTCCAGAAACCAGTGAGCAAATAAGATGATGAAAGGAGAAAGAATATGGTGAGACCAGGGCACCAAGGACCTTAACAAAGGCAACCTAGGAAGACATGATGGAGGAAGAGCAGGAAAGCCGAGGGATGGGCAGCTCATTGGAAGCTGGAGGCAGAGGTGACTCTGATGTTTGCAGGCCCTCATTTGGCTGGATATGGTGCCTCAGGGAAACGTCTCTGGAGCCCCAGAACAGGCCACTGCTGAACCCCAAGCCTGCATCATCCCTTCACCTGGTTTGTTTACTGGGATTCCAGGCACAGTTTTATTTTAAAGATGGCAATGCTGCTATAAAAAAAATAAGTCAGACAAAGTATCTAGGAAGCTTGCTTAGGTGCGTTTTGTCAGCTCCAGTCCCTAGAGAGGGTTTCAGGTGAGGCCTTTGTCTGCATTTCTAACCAGAGGACTGGTGCACATGGATCTTGACTACACCTTGCAAAAGGCTGGCCTGAAAAGGGGTTTAAGGGTCATTACTCCAAAGGAATCAGTTCTGAGTGTTTGAAGGTCACACTTCCCGGTAACTTAAGGGTTGTTTTTTTGTTTTGTATGTGAGTATTTTTATAGATACAGAGTCTCACTATGTTGCCCAGTCTGGCCTCGAAATCATAGGCTAAAGCAATTCTCCTGCCTCAGCCTCCCAGAGCACTGGGATTACAGGTTTGAGCCATCGCACCTGGCCAAGGTTTTTAAAAATTTTTTTAGTTTTTTGCTCCTGTTTTGCGTTTTTCGAGGACAAATATTTTCTCATATTCCTCTATCATGAATATTTAATAATCTATACACTTGTGAAGGGCACATTCAGGAAAAGTAAACAAAATTTGTAGAAATCATGGGAAAAAACAATAGAGGTACATTTCCACAAAGTTTATTCTTCTTCCTTTTTTTAGAATCATATTTTGGAGGAGTAGCTATTGAACGTCCGTCATAATTCTTTTTCGGTAGTGTAACTGGACCTTGGAAAGAAGTCTAAAAGTGCTGCCACGAGAATGAGGCAGGTAACAACGGGACAGGTACCATTCATAAAACTTTATTAAGAGGCCACGCAGACGGATTGTTTTGGGATCTTTGGAGTTAAACTATTTCAGATCTGGTATCATGTAACCCTTTTCTTGGAACCTGAAAGTGGGGAACAGAAGAAGTAATGGCACTGCTCAGTGGACACCCATAGGCTGCTGCCTGTCATCCCTGCAGCTCTGACAACATCACAACTACCTGGGAGGCTTTGAAAAATGCTGGTGCCCAGATGTCACTCCAGGTGAATGCAATCAGAAAGGGATGGCATCTGTACCTTTTAGAAGTTTCTCAGGTGATTCCACCAAGCAGGGAGCCTGAGACTCACAGCTTTAGGGAAAAGAGAAACAAACCTCTTTGCTCGTTCCCTATGGGATATATATATATATATATATATATATATATATATATATTTTTTTTTTTTTTTTTTTTTTTTTTTGAGATGAAGTCTCACTCTGTTACCCCGACTGGAGTGCAGTGGTGCGATCTTGGCTCACTGCATCCTCCACCTCCCGAGTTCAAGCACTTCTCTGCCTGAGCCTCCCAAGTAGCTGGGATTACAGATACCTGGCTAATTTTTATATTTTTAGTAGAGAGGAGGTTTCACCCTATCAGCCAGGCTGGACTTGAACTCCTGGCCTCATGATTCACCCACCCTGCCTCCCAAAGTGCTAGGATTACAGGCATGAGCCACCACACCTGGCCCCTTATGATAGATTTTTAACATATGTTAGTTTTGCTTTACCTGGGGTCTGTATAATGAAAGGAAAAGATAATGAGGTAACAATGCAGAATGTCACTCTAATCACAAGTCAAACACAGGCGTGGTTTTCATACATCCAAGGTGCTACTTTGTTCCTAGCACTGGTCTCTATTTGAGCTTCTCTTTTGTAGCCTCTGCAACACTTAGATAAGGTCATGAATGCTAATTTATCCGACCGGGCACAGTAGATACACAGTACTGGCTACAAAATGACTTGTGACTTTAAACTTCGATGACAGAGGTTTGTCTCCCAGACCTCTGTTTGTCTCCTCTGCTCAGCCCCAGCTTGGCTATAGCCCAGGCAGCCTGAGAAGGACTCACCCTACTCCCCTATCCCCGGAAGAGAAACAGAAAGAGCGTGAATATGATGGATGGAGGAAGGGAGGAGTGACTCAAGGTGCAAGACTGAGAGCCAGTGAAGAGAGTCATGAAATATTTTGGAGAAAATCTCCTCAAATCCCCTTTTTTTCTTGGAGTTACTCATGCACAAGATGCATTTTGGGAGCCAGCCAAGAGAGAGGCCCATGGAATTTGAAGAACCATGAAAACAAAAGAAATCCAGGCTTAGCTTATAGATTTGTGTATGGGCATGATAGAAGGCAGCAATGATACATTTGTTCTTTGTGCTCCAACATAAGACTGATACACCATCAAAGAAAACGCCCAGTAAAAGGAAAAGCCTTACAATAAAAAAGTAATAAGAACCCTACAAAACTATCCTCTTCCAGGTTCCAGGTACTGTCTAAGGATTTCAACTTGTTTCGTTCTCGCAAGAGCCTGCAAGGTACATCCTTTCCTTATCCTCAATGTTTAGGAGAAAGAACTCTGAGAGGATGAGTATAGTTGCTCAAGGTTATATCACTGGTTAGGGGTGGAACTGGGCTGTGAACTCAGGCCACTGTTCCTAACCGTTGACACTACACTGTCTTGTGAAGTGGATAGTTCATAAAAGAAACTAACATGAGTTTTTTTCCCTTAAAAGCTAAAAATAGCATCTTTATTTTCAAGGAAGCAAAGAGCCCATCCTGAGATTACAGCCCATCCTAATAAAGTATGTTCAGTGCAATTGAATGTGGCATATCATGGGGATTCACTTGAATTCTCTTTATATAGTAAAAAGTAAGTCATCAGCAGACTTCAGTACTCTGTTGTTAGTAACAGATGGCTTAGACCCCAGCCCATGGCAGCACCCGGGTGTGCTGTGATACCCCGATGGCTGTGAGCCATTGGCCTGGAGAATAGACCTAGGCAGAAAGATATTTATGTAATTGAGTTGAAGAAGGTAGCTGGAAGGTACCTGAAGCTGGATGTTGACAGTGGGTCAGGTGCCCCAGCTCAGAGCCTTCCTGGAAAGTGGGCAGGAAAAATAGATGGTGACAAGGCAAACACATCAGTGTTGTGGCTGAGCCTGCAGAGGTGAGCTGTGGGCATTCCAGTGTCCACCAAGACTACGTAAGTCCCAGGAGCCACAGCATTTGTTGCCTAAGATTAAGGCACTCCAAGCTGAGAGTTTCTCCCTTTAAAGGAATAAATGGCAACGCTGTGGAGGAAAGAATGAGCCGGCTCTTCTAGGACATATGTGCCTCCACTTAGGCATTGGGCCCCTGACCCTCCAGGACATCCATGAGACTTTGGCCAAGTCACTGATTACTTTGAGGGGATGAAATGCATGTTGTCCTAAATTCCAACTCAAAAATTATGGGATACTTTGAATAAAATGAGATTGGTACAAAATTCAGATTTCTTTTGAGAATGTCTAGCTCTGATTGCTCAACTTTCACTGGATATTTTCCTCTGGCCTTCAATCATCTCCCAATAATTTACCCCCAAATCTTTATTATTTCAGATGAACAGACTTTTCACAGAGCCCTAGTGTATCTCTGGTCCACAGACACTAAGGCAAAAACATTAGTGTTATTAAATGATAAGCTGAAGACATAAATCTCTAAGTACTGTGTTTGCCCATTTTCCTTGATCATTGTGCATTTTCCCCCATTCCATTACCACCTAAAATGCATTTTGTGATATTTCATTAAAGGGGAATAATTATATTAGAGAAGTTTGTTTTCCGACATCAACATGTGCCTTTGGGTTACATTTCAAATTATCAAGATGGACTTAAAAGAGATAACACCCTTTAGTGTGCTAATTATCACAAGATTCTCAAAGTGCACCAGCGGTCTAGGTGGTTTCACTGTGTAAGAAATGTGACTATAAACGCTTTCACTCATAAAGCTTAGCATGCATTGACACCTACTGTGGGTTGGGCTTGACATTGAGGATAAAGGTGAACAAAGCATGGCTCTGCCCTTCAGTAGAGCAGGAAGGTATGTGTGTAAATACTTTGTAGCAGCCGTGCTCTGGAATGGCTCTCCATTTTGCCAGAATCCCTTAGGCCCTCTCCAGTAGCGCTCCTTCCCCATCTATGCCCAGGAGCCTACAGCACAATTGTATTAATGTGACTTGGCCCTGAATGGTGTTGGCCCCTGAACAACCAGGCAACACTCTCTCCCAAGAATTTGGACCTATAACTAAGTGTTTTAATTTAGCCCCAGCAAGCTGGTGAATGAAAGACTCAAAACTGAAGATTATGGAGCAGCCACTTCTGCTTGTCACGTTGGCTGAGAAGTAGAAATATAGATATAATCAGTGTGCAGATTAGAATGCAGCAGACACAGTGAGAAACAAGGATGGGGGGAGAGAAAGAGAATGAATAACTGGATGACTGAATTTCTGCCAGCTGTCGTTTCCAGACCCTCCTGCCACATTCCAACACTCCAGTGCTCGAGGCCCTCTACGTTTCTTTTTTTGTTGTTTTTGTTTAAGCCTTGATTGTTTTTTCTTTGTAACCAAGAGTTCCAATTAATACGCGAGTGTAATAACTTGTTATTGGTGTGACAATTGAAGTGGGTACAGAAAAAATTTTAACCTATCTTCTTTATACAAATAGAGTACAGATGTTATTGTTAAATAGGCCAATGACGACTCATTTTTGTTCTTAAATCCTTTTCACTGTAAACATGTAGGCACAGCAACATTTGCAAGACATTGAGCTTTGGCAATGAGTGTAACAAGATGCATAACAATGGTGGGCAACCTTATTTTGATCCTGGGCAAATTAGGAGAAAGCAAAAATTACTTACAGACTGTATTTCTCTTTCATTCACAATGGCTTTATTGTTGATCCTATGGGGAAAGCTCTATTTTTGCAACGCAGGTGATTTATTTACTGAAGAAAAGAATACCAATTAGAAGACTTTTTTAGCTTCTGAAAGATTCTAATCTGCTCCTGTTTAAGAATGTGTAACTTCAGACAGCTCTGATTGCCCATGTCTCATGTTTGGACAGCACCTTAATTTTCATCACATGAGTTCTTCTGCATGAGGCCCAAATATCCTTGCATTCCTCCCACCAAAAAAATCTAGCCCATGAGGTATTATTATCTTCATTTAGAGCACATGGAGAAACTGAGGCTCTGATTCAAAGGAAGTCTATAAATTCTTTAACCCTCTTCCCATCAAGAAGAGGAACCTATGTCCCCTGCCCTGGAACGTGGGCAGCACTTCTGATTGTCTCCGTAAATATAGTATGGTGGAAGTGACACTGCATGACTCGTGAAGCTGGATCACAATGAGTGATTGACTTCCACCGGCCTGTCTCCTGGGGCAGGTGACTTGTAAGAAATCCAGCTACCCTAATGGAGAGTCCACATGGAGGAAGCACACTGTAATAGACAGAGGTGCCTGAGGAGCCCGGCTCTTCCAGCCCCCAGCTATTTAGGTCTTCCCAAGCCAGACACCAGAGAGTATGAATGGAAGGGCCTTCAAGAGAACTCTAGTCCTGGCCATTGTCTGACTGTCGCTGCATGAGGACCAAAACCTGCCTAGCTGAACACCATCAAGCCCAGCAGTAAAAGATAGTAACAACGAATGCTTGCTGTTGTTTTGTGACACTAAGTCTCGAGTGGTGTGTTGTGCTGCAGGCTCCCAGAGAAGTAACTTTCTAAGGTAGCTCAGGAATTTCTTTTCTTTTTTTTGAATCAGAATCTTGCTCTGTCGCCCAGGCCGGAGTGCAGTGGCGTGATCTTGGCTCACTGCAGTCTCTGCCTCCCAGGTTCAAGCAGTTCTCCTGCCTCAGCCTCCCGAGAAGCTGGGACTACTGCACATGCCACCACACCCAGCTAATTTTTGTATTTTTAAGACACAGGATTTCACTATGTTGGCCAGGATGGTCTCTATCTCTTGACCTTGTGATCCACCTGCCTTGGCCTCCCTTGGCTGCGATTACAGGCTTGAGCCACCGCGCCCGGCCATCACTCAGGCATTTCTTAGTGGAACTGGGGCTAGAATCAATTCAGTGCATTTAGTATGGTATTAACCAGACAAATGTATTGGGCCTTGGGGGCCAGAGAATTAAGGCCCAGCCCAAGTCCTCTCCTAGTCTGAGCTGTTGCTTTCTACCTCTGTATTCATGGCAGCTCCTTGCTGGGAGTGGGTACGATAGAGGAGCCAGGGCTGCTGGCTTCTGGAAGGAACTGGCTCCAGGGCACCCTGGCTATTTATTCCCCAGCTCCATTCTGTGTGCAGGTGGCTCTGGCACCAAGAGGTGGCGCCAACCTGTGGCCAGCCTTGATTTTCTCACCAGTCCTGCTCTGATGACTTGAATGTTTGGAATTGAGCCTGGCGGATTGCAAGGTAAGTGAGTGCCACACAACCTACCTGCAGAGTGTTGCTTTCTTCTGATGAATTACACCCAGTCCCTGAATTCACGTTTGGCTGGATTGTCAGGGAAAATATGTGCATTTGGGGTGCCAGCTGATCTTTTCATCTAGCTTCTGTCCTAAGGTAAACATTCCCTGTTAAAATTCGAAGTTTTCCTCTGCTTCCTCTAAAGAGATTGGAAAAAAGTCATAAAACACCTAAGAATCAGTGTTACTTGTAATGAGCCCAGGGCTGCTGCAGGAGGCACCACATACCTAGAATACCAGATGAATGGGGTCCCCAGGGCTGGAGTATTATGCTCTAGGCCAAAAAAAAGGTGATCTTTTTCATTCCTGGGACACAGACAATATGTTGTCACATAACATCCACATGTTGCATGAATAAAGCCAACAAATATTTACCAAGTATTCTTTAAATCCTTTAGTATTTAAAGTATCGTTTCATATATATATATATTTACTTTAAATCCTTTAGTATTTAAAGTATCCTTTCATATATATATTTATATTTACTTTAAATCCTTTAGTATTTAAAGTATCCTTTCATATATATATATTTACTTTAAATCCTTTAGTATTTAAAGTATCCTTTCATATATATATTTATATTTACTTTAAATCCTTGAGTATTTAAAGTATCCTTTCATATATATATATATATTTACTTTAAATCCTTGAGTATTTAAAGTGTCCTTTCATATATATATTTACTTTAAATCCTTGAGTATTTAAAGTATCCTTTCATATATATATATATATTTACTTTAAATCCTTGAGTATTTAAAGTGTCCTTTCATATATATATTTACTTTAAATCCTTGAGTATTTAAAGTATCCTTTCATATATATATTTATATTTACTTTAAATCCTTTAGTATTTAAAGTGTCCTTTCATATATATATTTACTTTAAATCCTTGAGTATTTAAAGTGTCCTTTCATATATATATTTACTTTAAATCCTTGAGTATTTAAAGTATCCTTTTATATATATATATATTTACTTTAAATCCTTTAGTATTTAAAGTATCCTTTCATATATATATATATATATTTACTTTAAATCCTTGAGTATTTAAAGTATCCTTTCATATATTTATTTATATTTACTTTAAATCCTTTAGTATTTAAAGTATCCTTTCATATATATATATATATATTTACTTTAAATCCTTGAGTATTTAAAGTATCCTTTTATATATATATATATATTTACTTTAAATCCTTTAGTATTTAAAGTATCCTTTCATATATATATATATATATATTTACTTTAAATCCTTGAGTATTTAAAGTATCCTTTCATATATTTATTTATATTTACTTTAAATCCTTTAGTATTTAAAGTATCCTTTCATATATATATATATATATTTACTTTAAATCCTTGAGTATTTAAAGTATCCTTTCATATATTTATTTATATTTACTTTAAATCCTTTAGTATTTAAAGTGTCCTTTCATATATATATTTACTTTAAATCCTTTAGTATTTAAAGTATCCTTTCATATACATATATATATTTACTTTAAATCCTTTCATATTTAAAGTATCCTTTCATGTATATATATATATGAAGGCCAGCTTATTTTAGTCTGTCATGAAACCAAAGGCCAATGAAATAATCACTGCCAAATTTATATTTCTGTTTGATAGATTTTCTTTGTTCAAGGCATTCTTGTACAGTAAAAGGCAGGAAACAGAGAGGGAGAGTGAAAGGGAGAAGAGAAGGGAGGAGAAAGGAAAGGAGGAAAGAGGAAGGTGTGTGTTGGGAGCAGGGAGAAGCTTTGCAAATGGAAAACCTGGGTTATTTTACTTTTGGTTAAAAAAATTTGCATCAAATTAAGCAATAATCATGAAGCAGGCAGTGATATGCATAGAGCAGATTCCCTAAATCATCCTTCCCAGAACACCAATTCACTAAGATGTTAATAAGCATTTTCCAAATAAAGATTTTCATTTTTCAGATAAATTCAGGACAGGCTGCATCTCCACTCCTGGTGAGTGACAATCCATTTTATCATGTTAAAGGCTCTGGAAAGTGCTAGGGTAAAAACAAAAGGAAACAGAACAAAAAGCTTGTTTGACTCCCTTTAGCCTGCCCCCCCCCCCCCAGATGCTGGACCTCTGTAATTGAAGTCACTGATGAACGAGCCCATGGCACATGTGGACAGTCCTCTGCTGTATGAGGCGACTGTGGGACGCTCTCCGCCGGCTCCCTGCTAGGTCAGAGTGGAGCACTGGAGAAACACAGAACTCTTACCCAGGCAGGGAAAGGTCTTTCTCTGGCATCCTGCCTTTTGGGAGGAGAAAAGCTACCAGATTGAGTCTGAGGTGAAAATCGCTTTCCCCTGGCCTCAAAGTCATGGAAACCCTGATGTGCCGTTACGTCATTCCACCCTCCCAACCCTGCAGTGCCTCGGGCTTTTGCAGTTTGCCTCCTCGTGCCCTTTCCTGGATCATGACCGTCTTCAAACTGTCATTCTGTTTTCACAGTCATTTCCACACCCCCTTTGGCTAAACTCCCCACTCCCTCTAAAGGAGATGCCCAGGTTGGAAAGCAGAGCTCCAGAAATTTCCCATGTCCTTACTTGAGCCTGGAGGCTCCTGCTGAGTCCAGAGGGAACAGCAAGTATGCCAGAGAGGGGCCCTTGCCGGGGGCTGCTTCTGCTGTGAACATCTGAGTCCTGTTCCTGAGCTTTTCCACAGCCCTCCCCCATGCTGCCACTACCTTTACATGAAAGCCCAGCCTCAGTTTCTTCCTGTCTCAAATGTTCTCATTTCAGAGTTGGGATAAAGAGTAAAAAAAGCTTGTTTCAAATATGAAGCATCAGGTGCTCGACAAATGGCCGTTACTGACCATCACTGTTCTTGCCTTATCTTCCCAAAGCCTCTCCACACTGAGGGTGCAAATGAGGTCAGGTTAGCAGGACGGTTCAAATCTCAGTGACTGCTTGGCCTCATTTGCACCTGCAGACCTTCACACCTTCTCCACCTGTAAGCTCCGGGCCAATATTTCTGGGACTCTCCGGACGGTGTCACAAGTATGCAAGAACAAGCCGCTCTCTGTGCCCCACACGCCTGCCCATGGCCCACTTGTCACCAGAAGGCTCAGCACCAGCTGTCACAGCTCCACAGAGTGCAGGAGGGGGGCCCTGGCTCCACCTGGCACAGCAACTCCCTGTTGGTTATGGCCTGTGTACCACCCATCTGCTCTTACATCCTAAGAGCAGGCTGTGCTGTGGTCTCTGAGCAGCCAGCTTTTTGTGTTACTAGCTGTTGGACGGGGGCCAAGTAGGGGTCCTTGAGACTTCCCATGTTGGAGTTGAGTGACAGTGTTTTTCTTTTTGGAATTCTCACCTTTTTCCTTTTTAGGAGAGGAGCGGGGCTGGGGACGCGGTGAGTCACTTCCTTCACAGGGAACTTGGGGTCTCTGCTCTCTTTGCCACCAAAGCCTTTGTTATCAGGTCTAGCATCTTGCCCTGGCACCACCTCCCCTGGGAGGTGTTCTCCCCTCGTGGTCTATTCCATTCCTTACCAGCAGCCAACCCCCATGGTGATCCCAGCCTGAGTCCTCTTCTGGGAGGCTCTTCTGCCTGTGTAAAGAGGCCACCGCCAGGCCCAGTCCTCTGTGTGCCAGTCTGTCTCAGTGGCCCCACTGTGGTGCTGCCCTACAGGAGCAACCCTCCTGCATCTCCATTCTCCTCACAGCACTGGCCACTGTGGTGACCACGGGCCCTACCCGGTCCTGCTGGTGACTCCCTGCCACCATGGCCAGGACATGTCTCTTTCCGGATGAGAGTGACAATTCTGGCAAATTTAACTTGCCATTGGCTATCCAAGGACAAGTATATGGGGAGCACTAAGCTCTGGGCATTGGGTCTTGCTTCTGGCTCTCGTAGATGTGCTATGATTCCCCTGTAATGGTGGTGGTGATGACAGGAGCTACTCTACTCTAGGTAGGAGCCAGGCCTCCAACCCAAGTCTGGCTGAATAAAAAGTTCAGGCTTCCTAGAGACTCACTGTCTCTTTGTTTCTTACCGGAATCTTTGCTGTTATCCTCATACCTCCTGTGCCATGCAAAGCTCCTCAGGAACTAGACTGATCATGACTGGACCCCCTACAGTCTGACCAACATGCTCCTCCAATATTGCCTCTAAGCTGGCCAGGACCCAGGGTGGCTTTCCCCATGCACTACCCGGGCACCTTTCTGGGGCACTGTAGTAACCGTCCACAACCCCTCCTGAAGGGTATCTCTTCATCCTGAGGTCTAACGTCCTGATAATCTCCCCCGGTGAACCTGTAATTTCTCCAAGGGGCCAGGTTCGCTGAGGACATGGGTCCCCTGGTGACTGCTTTGCCAATATTGGACCTTCTCAGATGCATGTGCAGACCACATCTCATGATCCCCAAGGAGCCCAGAGGAAGCACCCGATCAATCCCTGCCAGCTTATGCTAACCTCCCCTGCAACAGACACACACACAAACCTCATCAGGATGACCTCCTATGCCACAAAACCTTGCCCTCAGCTGAACTCTATATAGGTCTCAAAGGTGACAGTATGAAGGACTGCTAGAAATTCCCATTCTCCTAGCATCCCATTTATTGTTCACATAGCTGCCTCCCCAAGGTAGAACCACGGGGAAATGAGTATGAACAGCACTCATCAACCATCACGTTTTCATTTGGCATTAGCTCCGTGCCCAGTGTAGTGCCAGGTGCAGACTGAGATTCATTTAAAAAATATAAAGCATGGTCCTGTAAATAATTTGCAATGACCCAGGGAGATGCACTTACACCAGACGGTTTAAGAACAGCTACAAGTATGCACCATAAGTAGGAAAGTTCCATAACTTCCCTGGCTCCTTCCCATTCTCAGCCCTGCAAGCTCACCCCAGCCCAGCAGCCCACTGGCTGTACCTCAAAGGTGCCACACAACTCATGCCTCAGGGGCTTCTAGTTATTCCCATGGCCTGGAAAAACCTTCTTCCAGACCTTCCCGATGCTCCCTCCGTCCCATCCATCTATTCTCTGCTTCGGTTCCCCTTCACAGAGAGGCCTCCCATGTCACTGTCTCTAAAACAGCTCCTCTTACCCATTCTTCTTCCTTTGCTTTAGTGTCTCTTCATAGCAGTTCTCACTGCCAAAGATCTCACCTGTTATTTGTTTTTTGTTTATTAACTACATATATATTTCAGTTGAAAAGTCTGTTCAACACTTTGATCCTTTTTAAAATTTCCTTGTTTTTTGTTGTTGCATTTTAGAGTTTTTTGTTTGTTCTGTTTTGTTCACTGCAGTATCCCCAGAGTCTGGAATAGTACCTGGCACAGAGGAAGCTATTTCCTGAGTAAATGAGGGAATAAGTGAAGGGATAGATAAATGAATGAATAAATGAGAGAGGTAGGATACATATAATAATGAGAATAGTATATGTAAAAATAATGCAGTTTTATATTTGCATATCACTCGTTCCATCTATGTGATTTTGAGTTGTATCCCACCTGTGTGGTGTGTGTCTGTGGGTACATATGTGTATGTGGTGACTTTCTGTGTGCTGTTTGTGTGGATCTAGTCAACTGACCACTGTGCAGGAGAAGAAATTCAGACCTTGGAGTCACAGGAATCTTGCTTAATATCACTACTGTGTCACTTGTTAACTATATGACAGTAAGTATGTTTCTTGACTTTTCCAAATGTGGGTTTATTCACTTTAACATGGGGATAGAAGTACCTCTTTCATAGATTTGTTATGGGGATAAAGTGAGACGACATATCCCCTCACAACTTAAAACACCTCACAAATAAGAAAAGCTTAGAAAAAAACTATTTTTGGAGGGCAATCCAAGATGGCAGAATAGGAACAGCTCTGGATTGCACTTCCCAGTGAAAATGCAGAGGATGAGTGATCACCGCATTTCTAAATGAATTTTTACTGCCCACAGACCAGGAGATTCCCAGTGGAAAAGCACCATGAGTCTCCAACATGGCTGTTTTAACTGGTGCAGCGGTCTCCACACAAAAACTCACACAAATCCGGGTGCCATTTCAACTGGTGATTGGAACGCCTGGGAGACAGAGTCACCCATTCAACTGACAAAAAGGGGGCTGAAACAGGGAGCCAGGTGATCTGGCTCGGCTGGTCCCACCCTGACAAAGACCAGCAATCTGAAACTTTCTGGACTGAGAGTTTCACAGCAAGCACAGCTGGAACCAGGACAGTCCAGCTCTGTGAGGGGAAGAGCATACACATTACTCAGGCAGTCCACCACTACTGAGACAGTCCGCCATTACTGAGGGAGTCGGCCATTACCCAGGCAGTCCACCATTACCCAGGCAGTCTGCCATTACTGAGACAGTCTGGCATTACTGAGGCAGTCCACGATTACAGAGGCAGTTCTAACTATACCCCATAAAAAAAAAAAACTGCGAGGAAGTTCACACAGCCGCTGGGCAGAGCCCACAGCAGCTCAGCAATGCCTCTGCTGGCAGACTGTGACTAGGCTATGTCCTCACTGGGCAGGGCATCTCTGAAAAAAGGCAGCAGAATGACAGGAACTTATAAATAAAGCCCCACCTTCCTGGGACAGAGCACCTGGGAAAAATAGGTGGTTATCAGTTCCACTGCAGCAGACTTAAATGTACCCACCCAGCAGCTCTGAACAGAACAGTGGAGCTCACAGCTTAGCACTTGAGCTCCTATAAGGGACAAGATACCCTCAAATGGAACCCTGACCCCTTTGTAACGAAAGAGACACCTCATAAAGGAGAACTCTGGCTGACATCTAGCGGGTCTCCTTCTGGGACAAAGATAACAGAAGAAGAAATTGGCAGCAACCCTTACTGTTCTGCAGCTGCTGCAGGTGATCCCCAGGCAAGTAGGGTCTAGAGTGGACCTCAGCAGTCCTACAGCAGTGGGGGACTGACTGTTAGAAGGAAAATGAAGAAACAGAAAGAAATAACTTCATCAGCAACAAAAAGGATGTCCACTCAGAGACCCCATCTGAAAGTCACCAACCACAAAGACCACAGTTAGATAAATCCACAAATATGGGAACAAACAGCACAAAAAGGATGAAAACACCCAAAACCAGAATGCCTCTCCCCCTCCAAGGGATCACAACTCCTCACCAGCAAAGGAACAAGGCTGGATGGAAAATGAGTCTGATGAATTCACAGAAACAGGCTTCAGAAGGTGGGTAATAACAAACTTCTCTGAGCTAAAAGAACATGTTCTGATCCAATGCAAAGAAACTAAGAACCTTGAAAAAAGGTTTTATGAAATGCTAATGAGAATAAACATCTTAGAGAGGAATGTAAATGACTTGATGGAGCTGAAAAACATGAGAACTTCTTGAAGCATATACAAGTTTCAATAGCTGAATCGACCAACCAGAATAAAGGATGTCGGAGATTGAAGATCAGTGCAATGAAATAAAATGAGAAGGCAAGATTAGAGAAAAAAGAGTAAAAAGAAGATGAACAAAGCCTCCAAGAAATATGGGATTATGTGAAGAGACCTAAACTACATTTGATAGGTGTACCTGAATGTGATGGAGAGAAAGAATCCAAGCTGGAAAACACTCTTCAGGATATTATCCAGGAGAACTTCCCCAACCTAGCAAGGCAGGCCAACATTCAAGTCCAGGAAATACACAGAACACCACAAAGATACTCCTCAAGAAGAGCAACCCCAAGGCACATAATCGTCAGATTCACCAGGGTTGAAATAAAGAAAAAAAAAAAAATGCTAAGGGCAGAAAGAGAGAAAGGTCCAGTTACCCACAAAGGGAAGCCCATCAGACTTACAGTGGATCTCTCCACAGAAATCCTACAAGCCAGAAGAGAGTTGGGGCCAATATTCAACAACCTTAAAAAAAAGAACTTTCAACCTAGAATATAATATTTAGCGAAACGAAGCTTCATAAGCAAAGGAAAAATAAAATCACTTATGAACAAGCAATTGCTCAGGGATTTCATCACCACCAGGCCTGCTTTACAAGAGCTCCTGAAAGCAGCACTAAACATAGAAAGGAACAAACAGGACCAGCCACTCCAAAGATATACCAAATGGTGAAGAGCATCAATATAATGAAGAAACTGCTTCAACTAATGGGCAAAATAACCAGCTAGCATCCAAATGGCAGGATCAAATTCACACATCACAATATTAACCTTAAATGTAAATGGGCTGAATGCCCCAATCAAAAGACACAGACTGGCAAATTGGATAAAAAGTCAAAACTCATGGGTTTGCTGTATTCAGGAAACCCGTCTCATGTGCAAGGATACACACAGGCTCAAAATAAAGGGATGGACAAAGATCTACCAAGCGAATGGAGAGCAAAAAAAAAAAAAAAAAAGGAGTTGCAATCCTAGTCTCTGATAAAATAGACTTTAAAACAATAAAGATCAAAAGAGACAAAGAAGAACATTCCATAATGGTAAAAGGATCAATGCGACAAGAAGAGCTAACAATCATAAATATATACCTGCCCTTTGCAGGAACATTCATATACATAAAGCAAGTTCTTAATGACCTAAAAAGAAACTTAGACTTCCGCACAATAATAGTGGGAAACTTTAACACTCAACTGTCAATATTAGACAGATCAACAAGACAGAAAATTAACAAGGCTATCCAAGACTTGAACTCAGACCTGGACCAAGCAAACCTAATAGACATTTACAGAACTCTGCACCCCAAATCTACAGAATATACATTCTTCTCAGTACCACATCACACCTACTCTAAAATTGACCACATAAATGGAAGTAAATCACTCCTCAGCAAATGAAAAAAAAAAAAGGAAAAAAAAACAGAAATCATAACAGTCTCTCAGACCACAGTGCAATCAAATTAGAAATCAGAATTCAGAAACTAAGTGGGAACTGCACAATTTCATGGAAACTGAACAAGTGGCTCTTGAATGTTGACTGGATAAACAATGAAATAAAGGCAGAAATAAACATGTTGTTCAAAACCAATGAGAATGAAGACACAACGTACCAGAATCTCTGGGACACATTTAAAGCAGTATCTAGAGGAAAATTTATAGCAATAAATGCCCATATGAGAAATGAGGAAAGATTAAAATCAACACCCTATCATCAACATTGAAAGAGCTAGAGGAGCAAGATCAAAAAAAAGTCAAAAGCTGGCCGAAGGCAAGAAATAACTAAGATCAGAGCAGAACTGAAGGAGATAGAGACACAAAAAACCTTTCAAAAAATCAATAAATCCAGAAGCTGGTTTTTTGAAAAGAACAACAAGATAGACCACTAGCTAGATTAATAGAAAAGAGAGAAGAATCAAATAGATGCAATAAAAAACGATAAAGGGGATATCAGCACAGATTCCACAGAAATACAAACCACCATCAGTGATTACTACAAACAACACTATGCACATAAACCAGTAAACCTGGAAGAAATGGATAAATTCCTGGACACTTGAACCCTCCAAAGTCTAAACCAGGAAGAAGTTGAAACCCTGAATAGACCAATAACAACAGCTGAAGTTGAGGCAGCAATTAATAGCCTACCAACCAAAAATGGCCCAGGTCCAGATGGGTTCACAGCCAAATACTACCAGACATACAAAGAGGAGCTGGTACCACTTCCTCTGAAACTATAACAAACAATCTAAAAGAGGAAATCCTCCCCAAATCATTTTATGAGATGGACATAATCCTGATACCTAAACCCAGCAGAGACTCAACAAGAAAACTTCAGGCCAATATCCATCATGAACATAGATGCAGAAATCTTCAATAAAATACTGGCAAACCAATTACAACAGCACATCAAAAAGCTTATCCATCACAATCAAGTAGGCTTCATCCTAGAGATGCAGGGCTGGTTCAACATATGCAAGTCTATAAATGTAATTCACCACATAAACAAAACCAAAGGCAAAAATCACATGATTATCTCAATGGATGCAGAGAAGGCTTTTGACAAAATTCAACAGCCCTTTATGTTAAAAACTCTCAATAAACTAGGTATCAACAGAACGTATCTCAAAATAATAAAAGCTATTTACAACAAATCCACAGCCAATATTATACTGAATGGGCAAAAACTGGAAGCATTCCCTTTGAAATCTGGTGCTAGAGAAGGATGCCCTCTCTCAACACTCGTATTCAACATAGTATTGGAAGTCCTAGCCAGAGCAATCTGGCAAGAAAAAGAAATAAAGGGTATTCAATTAGGAAAAGAGGAAGTCAAATTTTCTCTATTTGCAGATGACACGTTTGTATATTTAGAAGACCCCATCGTCTCAGCCCAAAATCTCCTTAAACTGAGAAGCAACTTCAGCAAAGTCTCAGGATACAAAATCAGTGTGGAGAAATCACAAGCATTCCTATACACCAGTAACAGACTTAAAGAGAGCCAAATCAAGAATGAACTGCCATTCACAATTGCTACAAAGAGAATAAAATACCTAGGAATACAACTAAGAAAGAATATAAAGGACCTCTTCAAGGAGAACTACAAACCACTGCTCAACAAAATAAGAGAGGACACACACAGACCCTTTTCAAAAGAAGACCTATATGAAGCCAACAAACATGAAAAAATGCTCATCATCACTGGTCATTAGAGAAATGCAAATCAAAACTGCATTGAGATACCATCTCACGCCAGTTAAAATGGCGATCATTAAAAAATCAGGAGACAACATGCTGGAGAGGATGTAGAGAAATAGGAACACTTTTACACCGTTGGTGGGAGTGTAAATTAGTTCAACCATTGTGGAAGACAGTGTGGCGATTCCTCAAGGATCTAGAAATAGAAATTCCATTTGACCCAGCAATCCCATTACTGGGTATATATCCAAAGGATTATAAATTGTTCTACTATAAGGACACATGCACACGTATGTGCATTGCAGCACTGTTTACACTAGCAAAGACTTGGAACCAACCCAATTGCCCATCCATGATAGACTGGACTGGGAAAATGTGGCATATATATACCATCGAATACTATGCAGCCATAAAAAATGATGAGTTCCTGTTCTTTGTAGGGCCATGGATGAACCTGGAAACCATCATTCTCAGCAATGGACACAAGAACAGAAAATCAAACTCCACATGTTCTCAGTCATAGGTGGGTGTTGAACAATGAGAATACATGGATATAGGGAGGGGATAATCACACACTGAGGTCAGCGGTGGGAGGGACTAAGGGGGCGACACGGGGAGTAGGGAGTTGGGGAGGGATAACATGGAGAGAAATGCCAGATGTAGGTGATGGGAATGGAGGCAGCAAACCACATTTGTCATGTATGTACCTATGCAAAAATCCCGCATGTTCTTCACATGTACCCCAGCACCTAAAATGCAATAAATATATATATATATTTTTTTAAACTATTTTTGATATATATGCTTTTTAAATTTTCTTAATGTTTAATATATATAAGATAATAATCACTGATTTTAGTGTATAGTTGTATAGTTTTTTGATCCCAATCAAGTTTCGTGATTGGGATCAAAACACCCGAAAGTGTTCCCTCTAACTCCCCACGTTTGGGATAACTTCTCCCGCTCCATACTCCTGGCTACCACTGATTTGTTCTTTATTCCTGTGGTTTTGCCTTTTCCAGGGTGTCCTGTAAATGGATTACCATATGTAGCTCTTTGAGCCTAGCTCTTAAATTTAGCATAATGAATTTGAGAATCTTCATGTGGCATGTATCAACAGTTTGCTCTTTTTATGGCTGAATTTGCTTATTCATTGTTTATCCATTCACCGGTTAAAGGACATTTAAGTTGTTTCCAGCTTTTGGTGATTATGAATAAAGCTGCTATATTACATTTGCATAATGGTTTTATATGAACATAAGTTTTCATTTTTTTGGATAAATACCTTAAAATGAGATTGCTGGATCAGATAGCAAGTGTATATTTAAGTTCCTTATAAGAAACTGCCAAACTATTTTTCAAATGCTCCAGTGGCCTGAATCCTCACTAATACATTGTACTGTCGTATTTTGTTTAAAGTTCCACCTTCCTAACTGGCAGGTAGTGGTTTTAGTTTGTATTTCCCTAATGACTAATGATGTTGACTGTCTTTTCATGGGCTTACTTACCATACATATATATTTCCGTTGAAGTGTCTGTTCAAAACTTGGTTATTTAAAAAATTTCCTTGTTTTTTTATTGTTGCATTTTAGAGTTCTTTTTACATTCTGGATACAAGTCTTTTGTCATATATGTGATTCACAAATGGTTTTTTCCTATTCTATCAGTTTCAGGAGATTTTGGGCTGAGACGATAGGGTCTTCTAAATATGCAGTCATGTCATCTGCAAATAGAGACACTTTGACTTTCTCTTTCCCTAATTGAATACTGTTTATTTCTTTCTCTTGCCTGATTGCTCTGGCTAGAACTTCCAATACTATATTGAATAGGAGCAGTGAGAAAAAGAATCATTGACTAGTGTCAATTTTCAAAGGGAATGCTTCCAGTTTTTGCCCATTCAGTATGATATTGGCTGTGGGTTTGTCATAAATAGTTTTTATTAATTTGAGATACATTCCATTGATACCTAGTTTATTGAGAGTTTTTAGCATAAAGGCTGTTGAATTTTGTCGAACGCCTTCTCTGCATCTATTGAGATAATCACGTGGTTTTTGTCTTTGGTTCTGTTTATGTGGTGGATTACGTTTGTAGACTTGTGTATGTTGAACCAGCCTTGCATTCCCAGGATGAAGCCTACTTGATTGTAATGGATAAGCTTTTTGATGTGCTGTTGCAATTGGTTTGATTATTTTATTGAAGATTTTTGCGTCTATATTCATCATGGATATTGGCTTGAAGTTTTCTTTTTGGTTCAGTATCTGCCAGGTTTTGGTATCATAAAATGATTTGGGAAGGATTCCCTCTTTTTGTATTGTTTAGAATAGTTTCAGAAGGAATGGTACCAGCTCCTCTTTGTATATCTGGTAGAACTTGGCTGCGAACTCATCTGGACCTGGACTTTTTCTGGTTGGCAGGCTATTAATTGCTGCCTCAACTTCAGCCGTTGTTATTGGTCTATTCAGGGTTTCAACTTCTTCCTGGTTTAGGCTTGGGAAAGTGCAAGTGTCCAGGAATTTATCCATTTCTTCCAGGTTTACTGGTTTATGTGCATAGAGTTGTTTGTAGTAATCTCTGGTGGTAGTTTGTATTTCCGTGGTATCGGAGGTGATATCCACTTTATCATTTTTATATTGTGTCTATTTGATTCATCTCTCTTTTCTTTTTTATTAATCTGGCTAATGGAATATTTTGTTGATATTTTCAAAAAACTAGCTCTTGGATTTATTTTTTGGGAAGGGTTTTTTTTGTGTCTCTATCTCCTCCAGTTCTGCTCTGATCTTAGTTATTTCTTGTCTTCTGCTAGCTTTTGACTTTTATTGATCTTGCTCCTCTAGCTCTTTCAATGTTAACGATAGAGTGTTGATTTTAGATCTTTCCTCATTTCTCATGTGGGCATTTATTGCTGTAAAATTTCCTCTAGACACTGCTTTAAATGTGTCCCAGATATTCTGGTACATTGTGTCCTTATTCTCACTGGTTTCGAAGAACATCTTTATTTCTGCCTTTATTTCATTGTTTATCCAGTCAACATTCAGGAGCCAATTTTTCAGTTTCTGTGAAGTTGTGTGGTTCTGAATTCATTTCTTAATCCTTAGTTCTAATTGGATTGCACTGTGGTCTGAGAGACTGTTAGGATTTCTGCTATTTTGCATTTGCTGAGGAGTGGTTTACTTCTAATTATGTGGTCAGTTTTAGAGTAGGTGCAGTGTTTTCCTGAGAATAATGTGTATTCTATGGATTTGGGGAGAGTTCTTTAGATGTCTATTAGGTCCGCTTGGTTCAGTTCTGAGTTCAAGTCCTGGATATCCTTGTTAATTTCTGTCCCACTGATTTGTCTAAATTTGACAGTGGAGTTTTAAAGTCTCCCACTATTATTATGTGGGAATCTAAGTCTCTTTGTAGGTCATTAGGAACTTGATTTATGTATCTGGGTGCTCCTACATTGGGTGAGTATATATTTAGGATCATTAGCTCTTCTTGTTGCATTGATCTTTTTACCATTATGTAATGTCCTTCTTTTTTTTAAATGGCATTTTAGGTTTTGGGGTACATGTGAAGAACATGTCAGATTGTTGCATAGGTGCATATATGGCAGTGTGGTTTGCTGCCTTCCTCCTCATCACCTGTATCTGGCATTTCTCCCTTTGTTATCCCTCCCCAACTCCCCCCACCCCGCTGTCCCTCCCTTATTTCCCCCTGACAGACCCTAGTGTGTGATGCTCCCCTCCCTGTGTCCATGTGTTCTCATTGTTCAACAGCTGCCTATGAGTGAGAACATGTAGTGTTTGATTTTCTGTTCTTGTGTCAGTTTGCTGAGAATGATAGTTTCCAGGTTCATCCATGTCCCTACAAAGGGCACGAACTCATTGTTTTTTATGGCTGCATAGTATTCCATGGTGTATATGTGCCACATTTTCCCTGTCCAGTCTATCATCGATGGGCATTTGGATTTGTTCCAAGTCTTTTCTATTGTAAACAGTGCCACAATGAACATTTGTGTGTATGTGTCCTTATAATGGAATGATTTATAATCCTTTGGATATATACCCAGTAATGGGATTGCTGGGTCAAATGGAATTTCTATTTCTAGATCCTTGAGGAATTGCCACACTGTTTTCCACAATGGTTGAAGTAATTTACACTCCCACCAGCAGTGTAAAAGTGTTCCTATTTCTCCACATCCTCTCTAGTATCTTTTGTCTCCAGATTTTTTAATGAGCACCATTCTAACTGGCATGAGATGGTATCTCAATGTAGTTTGGATTTGCATTTCTCTAATGACCAGTGGTGTTGAGCATTTTTTCCTATGTTTATTGGCCTCATAAATGTCTTCTTTTGTAAAGGTTCTGTTCATATCCTTTGCCCACTTTTGAATGGGCTTGTTTGTTTTTTTTCTTGTAAATCTGTTTTAGTGCTTTGTAGTTTCTGGATATTAGCCCTTTGTCAGATGGGTAGATTGTAAAAATTTTTTCCTATTCTGTTGGTTGCCGGTTCACTCTATTGATTGTTTCTTTTGCTGTGCAGAAGCTCTGGAGTTTAGTTAGGTCCCATTTGTCTATTTTGGCTTTTGTTGCCAATACTTTTGGTGTTTTAGTCATGAAGTCCTTGCCTATGCCTATGTCCTGAATTGTTTTGCCTAGATTTTCTTCTAGGGTTTTTATGGTGTTAGGTGTTATGATTAAGTCTTTAATCCATCTGGAGTTAATTGTAGTGTAAGGTGTCACGAAGGGGTCCAGTTTCTGCTTTCTGGACATGGCTAGCCCATTATCCCAACACCATTTATTAAGCAGGGAATCCTTTCCCCATTGCTTGTTTTTGTCACGTTTGTCAAAGATCAGATGGTTTTAGATGTGTGGCATTGCCTCCAGGGCCTCTGTTCTGTTCTATTGGTCTATATCTCTGTTTTGGTACCTGTACCAAGCTGTTTTGATTACTGTAGCCTTGTAGTCTGGTTTGAAGTCAGGTAGTGTGATGCCTCTAACTTTGTTTTTTTTTTTTTTTTCTTAGAATTGACCTTGCTATGTGGGCTCTCTTTTGGTTCCATATAAAGTTTAAGGTGGTTTTTTCCAGTTCTGTGAAGAAGGTCATCGGTAAGCTACCAATGCCTATCTTTTCATCTTTGTTGCTTTAAAGTCCTTTTTATCAGAGACTAGGATTGCAATTCCTGCTTTTTTTTTGCCCTCCATTTTCTTGGTAAATCTTCCTCCATCTCTTTATTTTGAGCTTATGTGTGTCCTTGCACATGAGATGGGTTTCCTGAATACAACACATCAGCAGGTTTTGACTTTTTGTCCAATTTGCCAGTCTGTGTCTTTTGATTGGGGCATTCAGCCCATTTACATTTAAGGTTAATATTGTTATTTCATCCTGCCATTTTGATGCTAACTGGTTGTTTTGCCCATTAGTTGACACACTTTCTTCATTGTGTCAATGGTCTTTACCATTCGATATGTTTTTTGAGTGGCTGGTACTCGTTGTTCCTTTTCATGTTTAGTGCTTCTTTCAGGAGCTCTTGTAAGACAGGCCTCGTGGTGATGAAATCTCTCAGCAATTGCTTGTCCCTAAGGGATTTTCTTTCTCCTTCACTTCGGAAGCTTAGTTTGGCTGGATATGAAATTCTAGGTTGAAAGTTCTTTTTTACAAAGATGTTGAATGTTGGCCCCCATTGTCTTTTGGCTTGTAGGGTTTCTGCAGAGAGATCCACTGTGAATGATGGGCTTCCCTTTGTGGGTAACCCAACCTTTCTCTCTGGCTGCACTTAGTACTTTTTCCTTCATTTCAACCCTGGTGAATCTGTTGATTATGTGCCTTGAGGTTGCTCTTCTTGAGGTGTACCTTTTTGGTGGTCTCTGTATTTCCTGGACTTGAATGTTGGCCTGCCTTACTAGGTTGGGAAGTTGTCCTGGATAATATCCTGAAGAGTGTTTTCCAGCTTGGATTCTTTCTCCCTGTCACATTCAGGTACACCTATCAAACATAGGTTAGGTCTTTTCACATAATCCCATATTTCTTGGAGGCTTTGTTCATCTATTTTCACTCTTTTTTTCTCTAATCTTGCCTTCTCGTTTTATTTCATTGCACTGATCTTCTATCTCTGATATCCTTTCTTCTGCTTTATTTATTCAGCTATTGAGACTTGTGTATGCTTCACAAAGTTCTCGTGTTGTGTTTTTCAGCTCCAACAGGTCATTTATGTTCTTCTCTAAGCTGGTTATTCCAGTTAGCATTTCGTCTAACCTTCTTTCAAGGTTCTTAGTTTCTTTGCATTGGGTCAGAACATGTTCTTTTAGCTCAGAGAAGTTTGTTATTACCCACCTTCTGAAGCCTGCTTCTGTCAATTCCTGAGACTCATTCTCCATTTAGCTTTGTTCCCTTGCTGGTGAGGAGTTGTGATCCCTTGGAGGAGGAGAGGCGTTCTGGTTTGTGGTGTTTTCATCCTTTTTGCACTGGTTTCTTTTCATCTTTATGATTTATCTACCTGTGGTCTTTGTAGTTGGTGACTTTCAGATGGGGTCTGTGAATGGATATCATTTTTGTTGATGTTGAAGCTATTTCTTTCTGTTTTTTTTTTTTTTCAGTTTTCCTTCTAATAATCATGCCCCGCTGCTGTAGGACTGTTAGAGGTCCAACTCCATACTCTGCTTACCTGGGAATCACCTACGGGGGCTGCAGAATAATAAGAGTTGCTGCCAGTTTCTTCTTCTGTTATCTTTGTCCCAGAAGGGTACTTGCCAGATGTCAGCCAGAGCTCTTCTTTATGAGGTGCCTCTTTGGATATATGGAGGCTAGGGAGACACTCAAGGAGACAATCTGTCGCTTATCAGAGCTCAAGTGCTGTTCTGGGAGCTCTGTTTTTCCATTCAGAGCTGCTGGGCAGGTACTTTTAAGTCTGCTGCAGTGGAACTCATAACCCCCTCTTTTCCCAGGTGCTCGGTCCCTCTGTGTTGTTCTCCCTGGTAACCAAACTTCAGAGCTCTTCCTATTTGGCCATCTTGGATCTCTCCCAGGCTCTAGAGTTTTCTTACAGATTCCTTGGAATTTTCTACATAATCATGTTGTTCATAAACAAAGTTTTATTTCTTCCTTTCCAATCTGTATGCCTTTTATTTCTTTTTCTTGCCTTATTGCACTGGCTAGGACTTCCAAAATAATTGTTGTAAAAAAATGGCAAGAGCAAAAATCTTTGTCTTGTTTCCTATTTTAGGGGAATGCAATCTTTTCCCATTAATTACTAAATTAACTATACAGTTTTTTTCTACATGCTCTTTATCAGTTAAAAAAATTTTCTTCCATTATTAGTTTGCTGAGAATTTTTATAATGAATCGATATTGAAAATTTCAGATGTGTTTTCTGTATCTATTGAAGCAATCATGGTTTTTCTTCTTAACCTATTAATATGGTTGTTTATATTGGTTGATTTTCAAATGTTGAACGAGTCTTGCATTCCAAAGGCAAATCCCACTTAGTCATGGTACATTATCCTTTGTAAATATTGCTGAAATAGATTCACTAAAATTTTGTTCAGAATTACTTCACCTATGTTCATGAGGGATATAGGTCTCTTTTTGGTGCTGGTGTATTTTTAGTCTAATAAATGGATTGTGAAGTATTTCTTTCTTTTCTGTTTTTAGGAAAAGATTATATAGATTTATTACTTCTTCCTTAAATGTTTGGAAGAATTACTCAGTGAAATCATCTAGATGTGGAGTTTTCTTTGTTGAAGTATTTTAACTACAAATTCAATTTCATTAATAGATATGAGATAAATCAGTTTATCTAATTTCTTCACCAAGGTTTGGCAGTTTGTGTCTTTCAAGGAATTAGTGCATTTTATCTGAGGTGTCAAATTTATGGTAATAGAGTCATTTGTTTTTAGGTTCTATTGTGATATCCACTCTTTCATGCCTGATATACAAATAGTTTTTGTCTTCTCTCTTTTTCTCTCTCTCTCCTTCTTGCGTTCTCTCTTTCCTTGCTTAGTTTACGAATTTTATTGATATTTTCATTGGCTTTGTCTACTGTTTTTCTGCTTTCACTTTAACTTATTTTTGTTTTTATTTTTATTAATTGATTTTCTCTACTTGCTTTGGGGTTAGTTTGTTCTTTTTTTTTCTTTGTTTTTTGTTTGTTTGTTTGTTTTGGATAGTTTCACTCTTGTTGCCCAGGCTAGAGTGCAATGGCATGATCTTGGCTCACTGCAGCGTCTGCCTTTTAGGTTCAAGTGATTTTTCTGCCTCAGCCTCTGGGATTCTAGGTGCCTGCCATCATGCTCAGCTCATTTCTTGTATTTTTAGTAGAGACAGCATTTTATCATATTGGCCAGTCTGGTCTCAAACTCCTGACCTCAGGTGATCCACCCTTCTCGGTCTCCCAAAGTGCCGGGATTACACCACCATACCTGGACGTTTGCTTTTCTTTTTCTAGTGTCTCACTGTGGAAGCTGAAGTTATTGATTTGAGAATTTTTTCTAATATGAACATTTAGTGCTATAACTTTCTTCTCTCTAACACTTCCACATTTTTTTATAAATGGCATTTTCATTGTTATTTATTTTAAAATATTTTATTATTTCCCTTGAAACCTATTTGATCCATGGGTTATTTAGATCTGTGTTGTTTAACACTATTAAATCTTGTCATTTAACTTCCAGATGTTTAGGTATTTTCTAGATATCCTTGATTTTTTTTTCATTAACCATTTATGGTCATACATACTTATTATTGTCAATGTATTTGGTATGATTTCATTATTTAAAAATCACTAAGGTTGGCCGGGCGCGGTGGCTCAAGCCTGTAATCCCAGCACTTTGGGAGGCCGAGGCGGGTGGATCACAAGGTCGAGAGATCGAGACCAACCTGGTCAACATGGTGAAACCCCGTCTCTACTAAAATACAAAAAAAAATTAGCTGGGCATGGTGGCACGTGCCTGTAATCCCAGCTACTCAGGAGGCTGAGGCAGGAGAATTGCCTGAACCTAGGAGGCGGAGGTTGCGGTGAGCCGAGATCGCGCCATTGCACTCCAGCCTGGGTAACAAGAGCGAAACTCCGTCTCAAAAAAAAAAAAATAAATAAAAAATAAAAAATAAAAAAATAAAAATCACTAAGGTTTATTTAATGGTTCTGAACATGGCCTCTATAGGTGCTTGAAAGAATGTATTTTGCTGTTTTGGAGTGGGTTGGCACCTGTTAATGGTTTTCCCTTGAGTACTGGTCACATTTTCCTGATTCTTTTTATGCTAAGCAGTTTCAGGTTGTATTTTAGACAATCTGACGTAATGTTGTGAGTCCTGTTAAAATCCTGTAGAGAGTGTTGATTTTCCATAATGAACACCCTGTCATGCAGTTCCATACAGCCGGAGAGAAAAAGAGAAAGAAAAACTTTCTCCCATCCACTTGGGATGATAGGAAACTCTTTTGCAAGATCCTCTGACCAGAGAGACAATGTTTGTTTGTTTATTTGTTTGTTTGTTTTCTCAGTGTTTTAGGTGCTCGTGCCACCTCTGCTGCAGAGAAGCTCTAGACTCTGGCCACTCATAGGTTAGAGATAGGAGAAAAAAGAGTGAAAGAACAGAAAAAAAAATAGGAAAAAACAACTTGGAATATATCCTACATTTTTCAGCTTACAGAGGTTTCTGCTTGGTTTAACAAAGAAGATTTCTCTGAGTTTTGTTGTCTGCTGCTACTGCTCAGTTCCATAATTAGGGCCACTTTCATTTCAAAGCAGTGGGATAAAAAAGGAAAAATAACGCAGGATTCTCATTCTACTGGTTTTTCTTCAAGTTTTGACTTTCAAACTATCGTCTAGTGTTTACTTTTCAGAGTCCTAAAATAGTTGCTTTCTGTATTCATATTTAGCTATAATCTGTGGGAGAGACACACTGTAAAGGGCTGACTTTATCTTGGCCAGCAGTGACAGCGTCAGTAATATTCAACTTCTAATAATTAATGAATTCCATGTACAACCTGCATCTCCTATCCTACTCCCTGTAGGAGGACTTCTAAGAATGCTAGATGTAGAAATTTTGTAGACATTGCGGGAGTCTGACTTCTGTTTTCCGTGGGAGAGGTGGTAACAGCTTTGTTAGGCAAGCATTTTCGGGTGTCTACTTGGGACTCATTTGCATGTTGGGAGCTTCAACCTCACACAAATCATAGTGATCCAGTATCCCATCTTTATGTTCACACTCTGGAAACATGTACTACCGCCACCAATATCTGCAATATTGAATGTAATTGCTGGTTTATTATGTCTGTCTTCTCCTTGAGGTTCCTTAAGGACAGAAAACCTTCTCTGCCTTCCAAGATCCTAGCACAGATTCTCACACATAGCAGGAATATAATAATTTTTTAAATGTGTAACCTTGCTTTAAAATTGACTTTCATATTCTTTCAATGAGGGACAGTATTTTTCTTGTCTTGTTAAACAAGTATGGTAAAAATCCCCCACCAATCTCTGAGAACCGTCTTGTAATTGCAGCCTTCTCATGCCTGAGAAAGGTAAACACCTCACACAAGAGTATCATGGAGTGGCCACACTGCATCTCTGCCTCTGAGATAGGGAAATCAAGGTACGGGGAAGTCAGGTGTCTTTGTATTCAACCTTAGATTATTAAGCACCTCAAAGAAACTGAAATGGAGAATCTGCGTCAACCCGGACTTAGAATGGCAGTTCTGATCTTAATTTCCTTCAGGTTCATAACAGAATACACAACTCAATATCTATTTACACATCACTGCTTTTTCTTTTTGCATTAAGACATCACTTTAGAATAGGTTTTCTGACTTCCTCTTTGCCACTGACTGCATTAGCAGACAAAAGCACGGCTGAGCCATGCTTCACTGACATCATTGTGTTCCCACCTTGAATCATTTTCATCCTATTGTGAAGCAAAGGCCTTAAAAATGCTCTTTTTTTATTTTTAAAGGGCATTTACATTCAGTCATTTTATGAGTGCAGTCAAGGCAATTTCATGTTATTTTCCAAGGCTTTTACATACTCGGAGAACCTGACAAAATGCATCTGAGAGGTTTCAGCAAGAGGCCCCATCAGTTATTCACCTGCATGTTCTAAATTGAGAGCCAGCCCTGTCCAGCTGAACACTTCTTTCATCTAATTGCCAGGTACAGCTCTATGGCCCTCAGGCGCCTCACACACACCTCACACTGTCACAAAATTGCCTTCAGACAGGGTTCTGATTTCCTCCAGAGAATTTTAAATTCCAGCTAATGGGTACCAGTAAACAAACAGGAAAAGCTTCGAAGGCATGTGCCACAGACTTCTGCTCTGTGCAAGTCCTGTGTATGAGCAAATCTGGCAGGGTCTCCAGAGCCTGGACAGCAGAAAGCTGTACTTCCTCAAGAGGACAAAGGATCCTCTCACTTTCCCAGTGATCCCACCATGGGCTAGTCAGCTGAGGGATTCACCTGGAGAGTCTGCAGCTCCCCACTAGCTTTTTACTGTGGGAACAGAAAGAACAGGATCCTGCTGGGAGCCAGGAGCTCCTGGGTGTAATTAATGGCCTGTTGGCTTGCTTCCCTTCCCCTCTCCACCATGTACACTGCTGGACACTGGTTCCCCATTACTGAGGTTCAGTCCTGCCCTAGATTCCAGGTCTACATCAAGCCTGAGAAGGTTTTGAATGAGAAGAGCTGAGTAATTTGCT